>NC_143136.1:82648333-82949166 GCF_059928025.1 Delphinapterus leucas
AGTGTGGTCTGTGGATTCCTGGGTTCTCTGAGATTCTTCCAGGAAATTTGTGAGGTCAAAACTATATTCATGATAATATTAAAATATTATTTGCCTATACTGTTTTGACACACATGGTACAAAAACAATGGTAGTATAACTACTAGAACCTTAGCAGAAAATAAAGAAGTGGTACTAAACTATACTACTAATAGTCGTTGGATTTTTGACTACCACATACATGGCGAACAAATAATTTCTTTTAAGAATATCCTTGATGAAGCAGTAGGAATGATTAATTTTATGAAATTTCAAACCCTGAATACATGTCTTTTTAATATTCTGTGTGATGAAATGGGAAGAATGGATGAAGTAATTTCTGCTGTATATCCAAATACAATGATTGTTCTGAGGAGAAGCAAGTATGCAGTTGTTTAAGTTGCAAGCTGAACTAGCCACTTTGTTTTCATAGGATGGCAATTTAAATTGAAAGAATGACTGACAAACTATGGTTATACTGACTTAGGTATTTGGTACACATTTTCTTAAAAATTAACAAAGTGAACCTGACAATCCAAATAAAACCTGAGCATTTGTTGCCAATGATAAAATTCAAGGTTTCAAGTAGAAATTATAATTTTGGAAAACTTGTATCTGCCGCTGTGATCTTGACAGCTGCCCAGTCCTTAAAGACTTTTCTGAAGAGATTACTAGGAATAACAGTAATATGACTTTTTGATAAGTATGATGAAATATGTCAGTAGTTAGAAGATCTGATAACCTAGTGAATTAGTATTTTCTAAACAACCAATGCATGCTGTCACAAAATCATTCATGGATAAAAAATCCATTTAAAGTGTAACATAGTTCAATGAATTTTAATGCAATACAAGACAAAATAGTCATTGATAGGGTTTCGGATTCCATATTGCAGCTAAGCTTTAAGATACTACCACATGTTGAGTTTTGGGTAGTATCGAAGATTTTTCACAGTTATCTGAAAAAGCTATTAAAATTCTCTTCCCTTTTTCAACACCTGTGTGAGGCTGGATTTTTTTTATATATATACTTAAACCTATGTATCACAACAGATTGAGTGCAGAAGCATGTATGAGAATCCAGCTGTGTTCTGTTAAGTCAGAGCTATTAAAGTGATTTGCAAAGATGCAAAATAATGCCGCTTTTGTCACTAAATTTTTTGTTTTGGAACATATGTTTTCTTTTTGTTTGTTTTTTAAGCTGTGGTGTTTTTGTTTTGAAGATGTTGGGGGGTAGGAGTTTTATTAATTAATTAATTGATTTTTGCTGTGTTGGGGCTTCGTTTCTGTGCGAGGGCTTTCTCTAGTTGTGGCAAGCGGGGGCCACTCTTCATCGCGGTGTGCGGGCCTCTCACTATCGTGGCCTCTCTTGTTGCGGAGCACAGGCTCCAGACGCGCAGGCTCAGTAGTTGTGGCTCACGGGCCTAGTTGCTCCGTGGCATGTGGGATCCTCCCAGACCAGGGCTCAAACCCGTGTCCCCTGCATTAGCAGGCAGATTCTCAACCACTGTGCCACCAGGGAAGCCCATATGGTTATTTTTAATAAAAGTATTTTATTTATGTTAACATAATTGGTTTATTATTTTTACATTAATTACTAGATATTTAAATCTTAATTAAATTTTATAATACAATAAGTATTAATAGATAGAATTTACATATAGAAAAGGTCTCTGGGTACCCAGTGATTTTAAAAGGGTGTGAAGTGGTCCTGAGGACAAAAGGTTGAGAACTGCTGACATAGGAAATAAATGAGTGGAAGTTGTAGATTTTAGCTTAAGGTAAGGAAGTACCATCTGAAAATTAGATCTGTCACAATCCCATAATCAGAAAAATGAAAGTTAAAATACCAGATAGAAATAATTTCTTACCCCTCACACTGGCAAACATTAAAAAATCTGATAGTGTCAAGTTTGGTGAGAGTGTGTGAAAGTAAGAGCTCTCATTTATTGTTGGTGGAATGTGAGTGGTAAAATCACTGGTGACAGCAAATTGGCAATCTCTTGTTTAATCGAAAATGTGTTACATAACCCAGCAATTCTACTCTTTATTATATATTCTTGAGAATCTCTTACTCTTGTGCTCAAAGATGGAACGGGCAAAGATGTCCATTGTTAGCCATCTTTGTAATAGCAAACAGACAAATACAAAGCAGCCCATCATATAACAGGATCCCATATAGCTGTGAAAATGAATACCTCTCTCAATGTATATATAGAGCTTTAAAAAATAATATTGATCAGCATATTACAGAGTGACATATAATATTGTTTATGTACCTCTTTAAAGCCACATGCATAATGCACATATATGTTAGGTTGAAACACATAAAATTGTGTTCTTTAGGTCAAAAAAACCAGTTGAATATCAACAAATTTATATTATTTAAACTAAATACAAAGATTTTTAAGAAAGAGCCTTGAGTTTATCACACTAAATTCCTCTGGAAAGGAGATAGGCTGACCAATGAGAAGAGGCTTCAATTTTATCTCTAATATTTAATTTGTTTCATAAAAATGAGGAAAAAAAGACAAAATGTCAAAATTGTAAACTCTAAATGCAAGGTACTTAGGTATGTTACTTTTATATGCTAACAAATTATTTTTTAAACTAAAATTGTCAGAAAGAGGATGAAGTGAGTCAAGAGGCAGTATCCCTTTACTTGCAGTGTCCAGGGTATTGTAGGGGACATGCAAGCACCCAATGGGGAGGCTCCTGGGAAACCCACTACCTTTACTCAAAGGAGTAAATGTGCTTAGTGCAGCTTCGGGTCCCTTGGCAGCCTGTTGTAGAGGGGAAGAGACATGAGGATTATGGATTTCTTTAGACCGTATAAATCCCAGTATCTAATTAGGTTCACAAGGACTGACTTCCAGTGCTGAGTGAAGGAGGACTTTTGTCTAGCAAAATCTTCATTTCAACAGAGCTTAAAATACCTCCAACCAGCCATCCTAAGAGGGTCCATTTGGATATTTTTCATCAGCACTTTGAAAGTTAGAATGGTCAATTAGAAATGGACAAACGGACTTAACATGTAATTAGAAATGGACAAATGGACTTAAGATGTATAAGTTGTAGCTAATCGACCAGCACATAAACTAATGTATAACAAGCATCCTTGAGTTGTACTCTTATTTTTCCTTTTGTTTGAATTGCTTTCAAAGTGGAATTTTTAATGGTATTCTCACCAGATTGAAAATGAATGATGCAGTAAATAAGGATTTAAGTCTTTTAAGCAGATATTACTTGGTGAGCTCTGGGTAGAGAGAAGAAGGGAAGATCTGACCAGGACCTTCAGAAAATCCCAGTCTAACTGGATAACAATAGCCCATAGTAATGAAATTGCTACCAAACAAGCCATAGGAAGTGATAAAATTGGATCTTGGCAACCAGGGCTGGAGAGAGCACTAATGCAATTGTGGAAAGACTGTGGAAGGAGCTTGAGAGGTGCTCGTCAAGGAACAGCTTCCTGGGGGATATGTGGCCCACAGAGGATTGAAAAGGGAGATGGTCCATTTTACCTGTGTGAGGGATGACTTACTTTGGGACTTGAGATTTTTGCTGAGTCTGGAGGTTAATTCTGGAAGAATGGATTGAGCTAGCAACACAGAGTGATTCACGGCTGAGGTTTGACTCTTGCAAATGAGTTGGGAAATATGAGGAATGTGAAATACAGCAGGCAATGGCTAAATAGTTCAGGGATGGTTATTGTTATTAGAATGTGTGAGGCAGTCTTCTATTTATAGCATGCTATTCTGAGCGTTTGTTCAACACCCACCTCCACCCAAAGAACTCCATGTGACATCAGGCTAGAAAGTTGCTCATCTAGGTGAAATTACATAGGGGATTCCAATGGAGCTTCACATTATTCACATTTCAATGACATTTCCTCATGAAAGATATAGGACTGCTTATAGCCAGCTGTCAGACAGACAGTGACACTGAAATGTGCTCTGAAGGGGACCCTGGACACTTCAGGGTTTTATTTCTCTAGGTTATGGCCACACCAAGGTAGAAACTTCAGCAAGTCTCTGCCCTTTTCTTGCCCTGCTCTAGGTTAAATTGGCCCAAATGAATCACTTTTTGTCATGTATCTGTAGAACCTCTTCTTATTCTTAAGTCATTTCCATCTTCTTGGTTTAGCATCCAGATAGTTTACTTGTTCTATAATTAATTAATTTAATATGTATTGAGTATTATGCTAGGTGCAGTTAAAAATAAATAAGTTTAGCATCTAATGAAGGAGATAATGAACATCCTCAAATAATCTTAAACTGGAATGAGAAGTGCCATATCAACCAAGAGCAAGAGGAGTTCAGAGAAGGGTGATGGTGGTGGGTGGGAGAGGTAAGGAGAAGATAATAGAGGAGGAGATATTTGAGAGACTTACAGTAGAAGCAGGACAAAGGTGTGAGTCCTCTGACCAGGTTTATGCTTTGGTGGTCCTTTAAACTGATGGTTTTAAAATATTTGCTCAACATTGTTTAGTGGAGAGAAGAAGACCCACATGAGACTCTTCTGTGCTGCCCCAAGTCATCCCTCTCTGGTCTCAAGCTTGTACACCCTATTTAACGGGATACAAGCCCTGCAGTCACCTGGACCCACTCTCCCTGGAAGGCAGTCTAGCCACTTGCCATCTGTGATTATTCACACTTATCCCTGCCAACCGCCCTCACCCCAAGTGGCTTTATCAAATTATTTCTTCTTAACACCTACAGTGCTGTTTCTGAATGGAATTCTGGTAAACACAGTTGGCTCCATTTCACTACACACTTGAGCACTGCTGGAGTAGTTGCCATCTGGCCCTCTCCCTAACCTAGCTCTGGAAGAAGCAATAGACTGAGCAAAGGTGCAGAGGCTGGAGAGCTTGGGGGTGACATAACAGAATGTAAGCTGTCATTTGTAGAAGAGATGTGGGAGAAATTGTGACACAGGAAGTGGTGTCAGCAGGTAGAGACCTTTGAAGGCTGGTCTAGTCCAAGAGAATTGGCTTCTGCTCACTAAGTCATAGTAAAGTACGAAGGATAATGAGATGGGATTATGATTTGCATAATTGGATTTGTAGTTTTAGAATTCTTTTTTGGTTAATAAAAGGAACTAGTGGACTTAAAGATGTATAAAAGTTATGCATTCTCATAATTTTTCTTTATAACTTTCTACATTTTGAAAATTTCTGTAGTCACTAATAATCATAATTGTGGTTGATATTTTGCTGTTTCTGTCTAGTTCTGTTTCTTTGGGTGCATATGCTTACATGGTTGAGATTACACTGTGTATACAATTTATTTTTAGTTTTTGTACTCAATACAACAACAATATCCCATGTTATTAAAAACCCTTCATGAACACTGTTTTTATTGGTTGTACAATATTTTGTGGAAATACTATTATTTCTTCAACCATTTTTCTGTTATCAAACATTTGGGTTATTATGTATTTAATATTACCTAGTGTTATAATTTTATTAAGATTCATTTGGCAGCAATATGATTTGGGGAAGGAGGTTATGTTACACAAATAACACTGACTGGAAATGGGAGCCAGTGACAGGAAGAAGTTTCAGTGATTCAAGGTCTAAATTGGGTAGCAACAAAGGAAAGGAATAGAAGAAATCAAGAGGATTATTGTTACCTTCTCAGGCTTTGATTCCCTTAAGGCCTACACTAGGTTTTCTTCCTCTTTTACACCTAGTGAGCCCTCATTTACATGTTTTGTTTAATGAATGAATGAATGAGCAAATGAATGCTAGGCTTTGGTGATGCTGGTGTTGCTAAGAACCATCACATACCGTCCAGTCTAAATAACTTTCTTGCTCATATGGCCTTCCCAAAGAAAATGTTATCCATCCTTAGAAACTGTTATCCAAACAGTACCAATGTACCAATTCCCTCTGATAGATCTGATGTATTTATTTATTTTTTTTGGAAACAGAACACCAGTGAAAACAGAGTAGTTAGTAAAGAAGTTAATATATTTGCTTCTCTCTCTTTAAATATTTATTTACTTCTGGTCAATGGGAAAGTATTTATAAAAATTCCTATAATGTGCCCAGCACTGTGCTCAGTGCTTTTGAAAGTAAAGTGTGTATTTCATCTTATGCACAATTTATAATTTGGTTGTGTAGCAAAAACTAACATGCAACGATAAAAAGAGTATGATTAGAGATAGTGTTTAGTTGAGAATACATTTCTATGTGCTGAAGCTTAGAGACAAGAGTAAGCAAATGGGATAGGAATATTGGTAAACACAATAGAAGGCAATGCAAATTTTATGAACTAAATTGAATCTCTGTCAGTGTTGTGATTTTGCCTAATTCCATAAAATGGAGGCAGGCAACAGCTGGTCCCCACTTGCTGTGTAGTAGATTTTTCTTTACTTCCCTGTGATAAATGGAGAGTCCTAAACTCATTTAACAGTGATTCACCCCCATATTCTCAGCTGAGATGCTGGCCTGCATATACAACCCCAGAGACAGACAGACCTGTACCTAAGACCTGCTATAATCCATGTGAGTAATCAATATTTACTGGTGCAATGATCTCACTCTGGGAAATAATGCTTATGAGCTAATTGAGCTAATGAGAATATATTAGCTATTGGTTTCATGAAGCTGATGGCAGTGTAATCTAATTCCTACTGGCTCCTGGATAACCTTCAATTTAAAGGCAATGGCATTAAGAAATGTTGGACTGAGTATGCTCAAGTGTACATGGTATGTACTCTTGAAGCAGCACAAATGGCTATCAGAAAGACATAATGATTGTTTAGAGCATAAATTCTTCACCTGGGGTCCATGGATAGAATTCAGGAGTTCTGTGGACTTGGACTGAAAAGGGAGTACACCTTGATTTTCCCTAATTTGTAATGAAATTTAGTATTTTCTTTCATTACGAATATAAGCAACTAATTACAGTAGGATTCAAGGTACCTGTGATGCAGCCATTAATAGAAACCACAGATATTTTTGTATCACATTACAGTCAATTCCTGTATCTTAAGATATTGTTTACATTCAACACTACTTCAAAAATATGACAATTATCAGACCTGCAAATAGATTTTGTTATGTCATACATTAATAAAGAGTATATTAATTTGTTTTTTTAACATTTTGATATTAGTATTTAAACTTAATTGGTTTCCTTTCTATTTCTATGTTTTTTTATTTTATGCTTTTAAAAACATTATTGTGAGACAGCATCACAGACTTTACATGACTGAAAAGGGGTCCATGTACAAAAAGATTAGGGACCCTTTCTTAGAATAAGACCTTGGAGCCTTCTTTTCCCTATGGAGACTTTGCTACTTGCGATACAAATTCTTTTTGTTTTTCTGACATAGGGGTATCCCACCAGTCCCTTTCTATGGGGGAGAACTTGGAGTGGTTCTGCTGTCAGTTTACACAGTGAGATCTTACACCATATGTAACTCTAGAGGCTGGAGAGATGACACTCTGCCAAAATGGTTGGGAAACATGGAGAAACAGAGCTGGTAGCTGGACCATCTTACAAGGAGAAGTGACTTCTGTAAAATTGTATCACGTTGCAGACTGCCGCCTTTCCTTCTTGGCTATTCTGCTTCTGGACTCACATCATATTAACAAAAATTTTAAACAAATAAACTAGCAAAACATAGGGATGCATGAGCCAGCCTTTCTTCCAGCTATCTGGTTCAATTGAGTGATGGTAGTAGAGTAAAAAAGGAAAAGCAGATGGTGGGGGTCAAATGGTCATTTCGTCTCCTAACATGAGCCCTCATTGGCAGTGTGACCCTGGGTAAGTAACAACACATTGTCTCTAGACTGCGTTTTCCTCATATTAAGGTCAGGGGCCAGTTGTGATTCTGACTGGGTCCTGAAGGCTGGTAAAGATGGAACAGTTCTTCAGGGCTCAAGTTTTTGCTTCCTTGGTTCTGACCCTCTGACAGCCCAGGCATGTGATAAGAGGAATCAAGAGAATGGCTGGAACTCAGCTTCTCAGCAGCCTCTTGGATGATGACCTGGAATGCTTGCTGCAGGGTCTGTTGTTTGAGGCGATAACACAGGGAGGCTCTTTTTGGCATTAGCTTGCCTGGGTCTTCAAAGGTGAAATGAACCATGTCATCAGTTGAAGCAGTGCAGGTTACATTTTACAGAGACCTTTGGAAAGAAGACTCCTTACCAATCATGCTGTTGGATGGCTGATCTGTGTCAGAGTGTAGGAGTAGGTTACAAGTGGGTCCAAGCATAAGTCTGATTCAAATGGTGATTATTTTCCCTAATGCTTACTTTACTTTCCATAGCCCATCTCCTTACTTGTTGTTGTTTTTTATTCATTATTTCTGCTGATTTTAAAAATTGCTTGTTCTCACACACTCAGCTCTGAGGATGAAAATAAGCCTGTCAGATAAGCTTTTATGGCCTAAGTTGGGGAAGTAGGCAGAGGGCAAAGGAAAAAGGTACAACATTTGAAGTATAAGCTCCTAGTTTATTGGGTAGAGTTGTGAAAATGTGTGGTTTCTCAAGCTGCAGATCAATTTATTACAGGTTTAAAATACTTATAGTAAATATTTCATGGTGACATCTTGACTCAGTAAACATAGATCTCAGTGGTTTGTGCAAACATCTCTAGTTCCTTTCTGAATCTGAAGCCCACCCCTCTTTTTGAGAACTGCATCCCTGCTTTTGAATTCCAAGAGAGGGAACTACCTGTGAGCTCTTGGACTGGTTTTAATGTAGCCAGAAGATTCTTCTATTAGACGTTCTCTAGTCTGTGGGACTCACTAGGAACATTTTGGTTGTTCTTAAAGCATAAGGGCCTTAATTTAGCAGAATCTTTAGTTGATTGCAATTTTTGTATAACCTACCTTTTGGAGAAAAAGGTAAATATCAATGAAGTACCTACTGGTGCTTTGTTCAAGAAACCACCTTTCATATTACAGTTTGGAATCAGTAAAAAATTTGTTTAATCTCCTGTACCTGCTATTTTATGACTATACTTTATGACTATGATTAACATGCAGGAATGACCGAAGGCACAGCAAAGGCTCAAATCATTAAAGAGCCAGAAATGTTTAAGAAGAGCAAAGTTTGAAACTCAATTTTTTCTTGCTTAACAATCTTGATTATCAAACCTCATATTGAATATGATGATTGATTTAAGTTTTACAATCCTTTAGAAAAAGAGCTAAATCTTGCTAAACTAGTTACTTAAATGGAATGGTATCTGACCTTCTGTTTAGCATGGAAGACATTATATTGAAGCTTTAGGTGTATTTTGCAGGCTGTAAACTAAACTTAGATTTAGTCACCAATGTAGCTAAGAAATTGATATCCACTTAATTGTTAATTTATTTGGCTTGCATATTTTATAGAATAGAAAAAATTTATGCTGAGGAAATATCCAACTGACTAAAGGAAGAACCATAAGCATAGGTTTTTAGCTTCAGAATGAGAAAGTTTCTGGAAAGGAAACAAGAAAGTGAAGCAAACTTTTTATGATTTTAAGTATCTGACCTTTATTCTTTGGGGGTAGCAGTAGTGGGCTGAGAAGACTCTTCTGATTTTGGGTGCATGTAATTCCCATAATTATTGATAGGATTTCTGGAATATAGCACTTTAATCACTAGATCTGGACTGGACCATGAGATTTGTTTATTATCTAATTTTACTTGAGAATCTGCAGGAATATTATTCACAGCTCTGGACTTTCTTTTTTCGTCCACATAGCATCTCTTTCAGCCTCATTATTTTATGTCTGTAATTCGATGAGTCATAACATCAAATGCAGCATGTTCTAGTTTGCACCTCTGGACAGAGGAACCAGTGTATAGCTCAGTGAAATGAGGAAGCAAGCCTCACACTTTTGTGCAAAAGGTACAAAAGTACATGCTTTTGAAAATGCAGTTAAAGTTTTAGGTCTGGTGGTTTAATAGAGCCTTTAAGTTCATGAATAATGTGAAGAGAGACATGAGATGCAGAAGTTAAAATGAATGTTGCAACTCCATCTAACAGAGTGTATAACTTTAGTCAGCTCTGATTTCACATTCTGACCCCTTGTTTCTGTGCCATTCATCTAGAGAACTGAGCTGGGGTTTTATTCTATATCATTTTAGCCATGTCTCTAGCTCTGTGTGCTGTCGCTCTGTGTCCTGAAGCTATATAGTTCTTTTTGCCCACTTTGGAAATGAGAAATTTCCTACTTTCCTCAAATCAGGTAGGGACAGCCAAATGCAGCTTTACAAAAAATGCTAATTTCCCATCCATTTGACAAATGTTTATCAGTGGGCCAAATACTGATAAATATGCTGAGAATGCAGCCTTGAACAAAATGGACACAATTCCTGCCCTTGTAGAACTTGTGATCTACTTGAGAAACAGATGTTAATTAAATGAAAATTATGTAACTTCAAATTGTTGTAAGAACTGTGGTGGAAAAATATAAGGTGCAATTTCTGATTGAAGATTATAATAGATGCTAGTTTGGGACGTCAGGAAAAGCTTTTCTGAGAATGACACTGTGATGATTTGAAGGATGAGTAAGAATTAACCAAGGAGTGAGTTGGAGAGAAGATTGTTCCAGTCAGGTAGAAGCACAAGTAAGAAGGCCCTGGGGAGGGGAAGAAATGGGAGCATTCAAGGAATGGAAAGGCAGCCAGTGTGGCTGGTGCATGGTGTGTGTGTGGGAAGGAGGGTTAAGTGATAAGTGTATGGGCAGGGGCCAGATGTGGTCCATTTTAAAGATTTTGATTTTATCCTAAGAAGAATGACAAGCCATTGTAAGCTTTTAAGCAGGAGAATTGCACAATGGTATTTAAGTAGCTGAAGACCACTTTTTTGTGTGTGAAGAGCTGAATTTTTATTTATTTATTTTAACATCTTTATTGGAGTATAATTGCTTTACAATGGTGTGTTAGTTTCTGCTTTATAACAAAGTGAATCAGTTATACATATACATATATTCCCATATATCCTCTCTCTTGCGTCTCCCTCCCACCCTCCCTATCCCACCCCTCTAGGTGGTCATAAAGCACCAACCTGATCCCCCTGTGCTATGTGGCTGCTTCCCACTAGCTATCTATTTTACATTTGGTATTGTATATATGTCAGTGCTACTCTCTCACTTCGTCCCAGCTTACCGTTCCCCTTCCTCATGTCCTCAAGTCCATTCTCCACGTCTGCATCTTTATTCCTGTCCTGCCCCTAGGTTCATGAGAGCCATTTTTGTTTTTTGTTTTTTTTTTAGATTCCATATATATGTGTTAGCATACGGTATTTGTTTTTCTCTATCTGACTTACTTCACTCTCTATGACAGACTCTAGGTCCATCCATCTCACTACAAATAACTCAATTTTGTTTCTTCTTATGGCTTCGTACTATTCTATTATATATATGTGCCATGTCTTCTTCATCCATTCATCTGTTGATGGACATTTAGGTTGCTTCCATGTCCTGGCTATTGTAAATAGAGCTGCAGTGAACATTGTGGTACATGACTCTTTTAGAATTATGGTTTTCTCAGGGTATATGCCCAGTAGTGGGATTGCTGGGTCGCATGGTATTTCTACTTCTAGTTTTTTAAGGAACCTCCATACTGTTCTCCATAGTGGCTGTATCAATTTACACTCCCACTAACAGTGCAAGAGGGTTCGCTTTTCTCCACACCCTCTCCAGCATTTATTGTTTGTAGATTTTTTGATGATGGCCATTCTGACTGCTGTGAGGTGATACCTCATTGTAGTTTTGATTTGCATTTCTCTAATGATTAGTGATGTTGAGCATCCTTTCATGTGTTTGTTGGCAATCTGTATATCTTCTTTGGAGAAATGTCTATTTAGGTCTTCTGCCCATTTTTGGATTGGGTTGTTTGTTTTTTTGATATTGAGCTGCATGAGCTGCTTGTAAATTTTGGAGATGAACCCTTTGAAAGTTTCTTCGTTTGCAAATATTTTCTCCCATTCTGAGGGTTGTCTTTTCATCTTGTTTATGATTTCCTTTGCTGTGTAAAAGCTTTTAAGTTTCATTAGGTCCCGTTTGTTTATTTTTATTTCCATTTCTCTAAGAGGTGGGTCAAAAAGGATCTTGCTGTGATTTATGTCATAGAGTGTTCTGCCTATGTTTTCCTCTAAGAGTATTATAGTGTCTGGCCTTACATTTAGGTCTTTAATCCATTTTAAGTTTATTTTTGTGTATGGTGTTAGGGAGTGTTCTAATTTCATTCTTTTACATGTGGCTGTCCAGTTTTCCCAGCACCACTTATTGAAGAGGCTGTCTTTTCTCCACTGTATATTCTTGCCTGCTTTATCAAAAATAAAGTGACCATATGTGCATGGATTGAGCTCTGGGATTTTTGTCCTGTTCCATTGATCTATATTTCTGTTTTTGTGTCAGTACCATACTGTCTTGATTACTGTAGCTTTGCAGTGTAGTCTGAAGTGCAGGAGCCTGATTCCTCCAGCTCCGTTTTTCTTTCTCAAGATTGCTTTGGGTATTTGGGGTCTTTTGTGTTTCCATACAAATTGTGAAATTTTTTGTTCTAGTTCTGTGAAAAATGCCAGTGGTAGTTTGATAAGGAGTGCACTGAATCTGTAGATTGCTTGGGTAATATAGTCATTTTCACAATGTTGATTCTTCCAACCCCAAAACATGGTATATCTCTCCATCTGTTTGTATCATCTTTAATTTCTTTCATCAGTGTCTTATAGTTTTCTGCATACAGGTCTTTTGTCTCCTTAGGTAGGTTTATTCCTAGGTATTTTATTATTTTTGTTACAGTGGTAAATGGGAGTATTTCCTTAATTTTTCTTTCAGATTTTTCATCATTAGTGTATAGGAATGCAGGAGATTTCTGTGCATTAATTATGTATTGTGTGACTTTACCAACTTCATTGATTAGCTCTAGTAGTTTTCTGGTAGCATCTTTAGGATTCTCTATGTATAGTATCATGTTATCTGCAAACACTGACAGCTTTACTTCTTCTTTTCCTATTTGGATTCCTTTTATTTCTTTTTCTTCTCTTACTGCTGTGGCTAAAGCTTCCAAAACTATGTTGAATAAGAGTGGTGAGAGTGGACAACCTTCTCTTGTTCCTGATCTTAGAGAAAATGGTTTCAGTGTTTCACCGTTGAGAATGATGTTGGCTGTGGGTTTCTCATATATGGCCTTGATTATATTGAGGTAAGTCCCCTCTATGCCTACTTTCTGGAGAGTTTTTATCATAAATGGGTGTTGAATTTTGTTGAAAGCTTTCTCTGCATCTCTTGAGATGATCATATGGTTTTTCTCCTTCAACTTGTTAATATGGTTTATCACATTGATTGATTTGCATATCCTGAAGAATCCTTAAGTTCCTGGGATAAACCCCACTTGATCATGGTGTATGATCTTTTAATATGCTGTTGGATTCTGTTTGCTAGTATTTTTTTGAGGATCTTTGCATCTGTGTTCATCAGTGATATTAGCCTATAGTTTTCTTTCTTTGTGACATCTTTGTCTGGTTTTGGTTTCAGGGTGATGGTGGCCTGGTAGAATGAGTTTGGGAGTGTTCCTCCCTCTGCTGTATTTTGGGAGAGTTTGAGAAGGATAGGTGTTAGCTCTTCTCTAAATGTTTGATAGAATTCGCCTGGGAAGCCCTCTGGTCCTGGGCTTTTGTTTGTTGGAAGATTTTTAATCAGAGTTTCTATTTCAGTAGTTTTGATTGGTCTGTTCATATTTTCTATTTCTTCCTGGTTCAGTCTCAGAAGGTTGTGCTTTTCTAAGAATTTGTACATTTCTACCAGGTTGTCCATTTTATTGGCATTTAGTTGCTTGTAGTAATCTATCAGGATCCTTTATATTTCTGCAGTGTCAGTTGTTACGTCTTCTTTTTCGTTTCTAATTCTATTGGTTTGAGTCTTCTCCCTTTTTTCTTGATGAGTCTAATGGTTTATCAATTTTGTGTATCTTCTCAAGAACCAGCTTTTAGTTGTATTGAACTTTGCTATTGTTTCCTTCATTTCTTTTTCATTTATTCCTGATCTTTTTCATTTATTCCTGATCTTTCCTTTACGTGCAAGGTTAGGCTGTTTATTCGAGATGTTTCCTGTTTCTTAAGCTAGGATTGTATTGCTATAAACTTGACTCTTAGAACTGCTTTTGCTGCATCCCATAGGTTTTGGGTCATCGTGTTTTCATTTTCATTTGTTTCTAGGTATTTTTTGATTTCCTCCCTGATTTCTTCAGTGATCTCTTGGTTATTTAGTAGTGTATTGTTTAGTCTCCATGTGTTTGTAGTTTTTACAGATTTTTTGCTGCAATAGGTATCTAGTCTCATAGCACTGCGGTCAGAAAATATACTTGATATGATTTTGATTTTCTTAAATTTACCAAGGCTTGTTTTGTGACCCAAGATATGATCTGTCCTGGAGAATGTTCCGTGAGTACTTGAGAAGAAAGTGAATTCTGTTGTTTTTGGATGGAATGTTCTTTATATATCAATTAAGTCCAACTTGTTTAATGTATCATTTAAAGTTTGTGTTTCCTTATTTATTTTCTGTTTGGATGATCTGTCCATTGGTGAAAGTGGGGTGTTAATGTCCCCTACTATGATTGTGTTACTGTTGATTTCCCCTTTTATGGCTGTTAGTATTTGTCTTATGTATTGAGGTGCTCCTATGTTGGGTGCATAAATATTTACAATTGTTATATGTTCTTCTTGGATTGATCCCTTGATCATTATGTAGTGTCCTTCCTTGCCTCTTGTAATAGTCTTTATTTTTAAGTCTATTTTACCTCATATGAGAATTGCTACTCCAGCTTTCTTTTGGTTTCCATTTGCATGGAATATCTTTTTCTATGCCCTCACTTTCAGTCTGTATGTGTCCCTAGGTCTGAGGTGGGTCTCTTGTAGACAGCCTATATATGGGTCTTGTTTTTGTATCCATTCAGCCAGTCTATGTCTTTTGGTTGGAACGCTTAATCCATTTACATTTAAGGTAGTCATTGATATGTATATTTCTATTACCATTTTCTTAATTGTTTTGGGTTTATTATTGTAGTTATTTTCCTTCTCTTATGTTACCTGCCTAGAGAAGTTCTTTTAGCATTTGTTGTAAAGCTGGTTCAGTGGAGCTGAATTCTCTTATCTTTTGCTTGTCTGTAAAGCTTTTCATTTCTCCATCTCATCTGAATGAGATCCTTGCTGGGTAGAGTAATCTTGGTTGTAGTTTTTTCCCTTTCATCACTTGAAATATTTCCTGCTACTCCCTTCTGGCTTGCAGAGTTTCTGCTGAAAGATCAGCTGTTTACCTTAGGGAGATTCCCTTATATGTTATTTGTTGTTTTTCCCGTGCTGCTTTAATATTTTTTCTTTGTATTTAATTTTTGATATTTTGATTAGTATGTGTCTTGGCATATTTCTCCTTGGATTTATCCTGTATGGCACTCTCTGCACTTCCTGGACTTGATTGACTATTTCCTTTCCCATATTAGGGAAGTTTTCAACTATAATCTCTCCAAATATTTTCTCAGTCCCTTTCTTTTTCTCTTCTTCTTCTGGGACTTCTATAATTCAAATGTTGGTGCATTTAATGTTGTGCCAGAGGTCTCTGAGACTGTCCTCAATTCTTTTCATTCTTTTTTCTTTATTCTGCTCTGCAATAGTTAATAGTTATTTCCACTATTTTATCTTCCAGGTCACTGATCCGTTCTTTTGCCTCAGTTATTCTGCTATTGATTGCTTCTAGAGAATTTTTAATTTCATTTATTGTGTTGTTCATCATTTTTTGTGTGCTCTTTAGTTCTTCTAGGTCCTTGTTAAATGTTTCTTGTGTTTTCTCCATTCTATTTCCAAGGTTTTGGACCATCTTTACTATCCTTATTCTGAATTCTTGTTCAGGTAGATTGCCTATTTCCTCTTCATTTGTTAGGTCTGGTGGATTTTTGCCTTGCTCCTTCATCTGCTGTGTGTTTCTCTGTCTTCTCATTTTGCTTAACTTACTGTGTTTGGGGTCTCCTTTTCGCAGGCTGCAGGTTCATAGTTCCCATTGCTTTTGGTGTCTGCCCCCAGTGTCTAAGGTTGGTTCAGAGGGTTGTGTAGGCTTCCTGGTGGAGGGGACTGGTGCCTGTGTTCTGGTGGATGAAGCTGGATCTTGTTTTTCTGGTGGGCAGGACTACATCTGGTGGTGTGTTTTTGGGGTGTCTGTGACCTTATTATGCTTTTAGGAAGCCTCTCTGCTAATGGGTGGGGTTGTGTTCCTGTCTTGCTAGTTGTTTGGCATAGGTTGTCCAGCATTGTAGCTTGCTGGTCGTTGAGTGGAGCTGGGTCTTAGCGTTGAGAGGGAGATCTCTGGGGGAGCTTTTGCCGTTTGATGTTACGTGGAGCTGGGAGGTCTCTGGTGGACCAATGTCCTGAGCTTGGCTCTCCCACCTCAGAGGCATGGGCCTGAAACCTGGCTGGAGCACCAAGACCCTGTCAACCACACAGCTTAGTAGAAAATGGAAAAGAAAAGAAGGAAAGAAAGGCAAAAATAAAATAAAATAAAAAATTATTAAAATAAAAAATAATTATATAAAATAAAAAACATAAAAAGTAATTAAAAAAGAAGAAAGAAATAAAGAAGAGAGCAACCAAACCAAAAAACAAATCCACCAATGATAAGTGCTAAAAGCTATACAAAATCAAACAAAGAAACAAAATGGACAGAGAGAACCCTAAGACAAGTGGTAAAAGCAGAGCTATACAGACAAAATCACACAAAGAAGCATACACGTACAGACTCACAAAAAGAGAAAAAGGAAAAAAAAATATATATATAAGGAAAAAAATATATATATATAAAGAAAAAAAAAGAAGGAAGAGAGCAACCAAATCAATAAAGAAATCTACCAATGATAATAAGCTCTAAATACTAAACTATGAACAACATAAAACCAGAAACAGATTAGATGCAGAAAGCAAAGCCCAAGTCTACAGCTCCTCCCTAAGTCCACTCCCTCAATTTGGGGATGATTCGTTGTCTATTCAGGTATTCCAGAGATTCAGGGTACATCAGGTTGATTGTGGAGATTTAATCCGCTGCTCCTGAGGCTGCTGGGAGAAATATCCCTTTCTCTTCTTTTTTCACACAACTCCTGGGGTTCAGCTTTGGATTTGGCCCTGCCTCTGCGTTTAGGTCACCTGAGGGCGTCTGTTCTTCGCTCATACAGGACGGGGTTAAAGGAGCCGCTGATTCAGGGGCTCTGGCTCACTCAGGCCTGGGGGAGGAAGTGATACGGAATGCCGGGCAAGCCTGTGGTGGCAGAGGCCGGTGTGACGTTGCAACAGCCTGAGGCATGCTGTGGTTCTCCTGGGGAAGTTGTCCCTGGATCACGGGACCCTGGCAGTGGCTGGCTGCACAGCCTCCTGCGGGGGTGTGGATAGTGACCTGTGCTTGCACACAGACTTCTTGGTGGCTGTAGCAGCAGCCTTAGCGTTTCAAGCCTGTCTCTCTTGTCTGCATTGATAGCTGTGGCTCGCGCCCATCTCTGGAGCTCATTTAGGTGGTGCTCTGAATCCCCTCGTGCACCCGGAAACAATGGTCTCTTGCCTCTTAGGCAGTTCCAGACTTTTCCCTGGACTCCCTCCCGGCTATCTGTGGCGCACTAGCCCCCTTCAGGCTGTGTTCACGCTGCCAGCCCCAGTCCTTTCCCTGGGATCTGACCTCCAAAGCCAGAGCCTCAGCTCCCAGCCCCCACCCGCCCTGGTGGGTGAGCAGAAAAGCCTCTCAGGCTGGTGAGTGCTGTTCAGCACCAATCCCCTGTGCAGGAGTCTTTTCGCTTTGCCCTCTGCACCCCTGTTTCTGTGCTCTTCTCCGTGGCTCTGAAGCGTCCCCCCTGCTACCACCCATCTCCACCAGTGAAGGGGCTCCCTAGTGTGGGGAAACTTTTCCTTCTTCACAACTCCCTCCCAAAGGTGCAGTCCCATCCCTGTTCTTTTGTCTCTGTTTTTTTTTTTTTCTTTTGCCCTACCCAGGTATGTGGGGAGTTTCTTGCCTTTTGGGAAGTCTGAGATCTTCTGCCAGCGTTCAGTAGGTGTTCTGTAGGGGTTGTTCCACATGTAGGTGTATTTCTGATGTATTTGTGGGGAGGAAGGTGATCTGCCATCTTGGAGGTCTCCTCCTGAAGACCGCTCTTGCTATTGTGTGGAAAATCAGTTAGAGGAGGAGGCAAGACTGAAGAATGGAGTAACACTGCTTTAGCTTAAGATAAGATTACAGCAACCTGGACTCCAGGGATAGCACAATGATGGGCAGGAGTTAATAGATTCAGTAATATTTTGTCAGTAAAATAGACAGGACTTGGAAATGGGTTGGATGAGGGTATGAGGAAGAGGGAGGACTTTTCAGATTTTTGACTAGTGCAACTAAGTGTGTGGAAAAGATGGCATTTACTGAAATATGGAAGGCTGGGGTTAGAACGAATTTGAGGGGAAATCAAAATTTAATTTTAATATGTTATGGATGAAATGTATTTGAGACATTATAATGGTGATGTTAAAGAATTAGTTGGATATAAGTTTCTCTATTTAGGAGAAAGAAGAAGAGGTCCATGAGAATATAGTGTCAGAGGAGGACCAAAGAGAACATTTCAACAATAAGAGAAAAGTCAACTTTATTGAATGTTGTTGTTGGTTTAGTAAGATGAGAACTTAATAACTTAGAGGTGATTGGTCACTTTAGTAAGAATAATTTTGGAAGTGGAGACAGGACTTAGATTGTAGTAGGCTGAACAGTAAATGGGCAGTGAGGAAATGGATATAGAATGCACAGAAAACCTTTTAGGGAAGGATTGGCTGTGAAGGGCAGCAGACAGAGGAATGGTCCCAGGTGGGGATTGTGCATCAAGAAAGGACTTTTTAAAAGATGAGAGAAACTAGGGCAAATTTGAGTACATATGGGAATGAGCAGGAGAGAGAAAGCATTTGAGGATGTAGGAGAGAGTGTTAGTAATGGAGCAGTCTCTTTGAGAAGGTGGGAAGGGTGGTAGCTCAAGTGTGAGTCATGCCAGGGGGACGTAGTCAGCAGATTGGGGCTTTGCTAGGCAGGGGTTATAGAAGCACAGAGGGGCAAGGGGTTTTCACGTATTTTCCAAGATGTAATTTTAATGATAGATCACGAGGGGCTTAATGAATAGAGAGAAGTCAGTTGATCTGCAGAGTGAAGGCAATGAACTACCGTACTGAGTACAATAGACAGGAGTCCCTGCATTGGACATTAGTTTCACCCATGCATATCTAAGTTCTTCTTCTTTTTTTTTTTTTTTCCAGTTGCCCTACCTCTTTTTTTGCATTATGTATTACAAAATATCTTTAGAACTCCTCTGTAAAAATTCTAATGCTTCCAAACTAAAGTAGAAGAGTGAAACAAGTCAGCTTATCTTAGATTTCACTTAGTCTTGCTTCCTGTCTTAAGAAACTTCTTTTTGACCTGAGGAGCGTTGATTGTTTATATGTGTTTGTTGGAGAAAAATGTTTATTGGAATATCAGGATCTGTTTACTCAATTCCGATTCTGGTTAAGTGCCTGAAGTTATGTTCCCCTACCAGTAAACTCTGTGTAAAAATCACATTTGTATGCTTTGTACACACCCTCTAGACCCAAATGTATTTCCTGGCTGAGACCAAACTGTACCTAATTGTTAAAGTTTTGTTTTTTTTTTAATTGTTTTCTCCCAAAACTAGGTTCTTGCCTTCATGCTTACACTTAATTATTTGTTGAGTGGCCATCAACTGACTGACAATGTACTAGATGCTAAGAATGAGGAAATTAAAAAACTAATTTGCCCTGGGGAAGGCATACATATCACAATTCCTTGTGGTAAATGCTCTCAGTAGGTACTTATCAAAGACTAGGGTAACACAGAGAAAGGGAGCAATTGATTCTACCTTGGTAGAAGAGTTAGAAAAGGCTGACCAGGGAAAGGATTTTTAAGAAGGGCCCTTAAGGGTGAGTAGGAATAGATGGTAAAGGCATGAATGTAGATGATAATGTTGCGACCTGGGGAGTAGTATGTTGTGGTTTGAGATTAACTTGTGTGGATTGAGCAGCAGGGTTTCAGGTTGGAAAGTTTGGCTTGACCAAATTCTGAAGAGATTTATAGGTCAAGGTAACATTTGCATGTTATTCTGTTGGATGGAAAGCTATTGAAGGTTTTAAAATAGAGGGCTGATTTAATCATGTCTGTTTTTCTTGCTCTATTTCTTGTTTTCCTTCTAGTCAATATATTTCTGTTAAGCAACTACTTTTCACCTCAGTAAAAATTGTACCTTAGAACTGACACCACTAAGCTCTAGATGCCTCAATTTGCACTGCTGCTGTCAACTCTGATGCCCCCCCTGGCCCTTCTGCCTCTGCTGCCTGAGAAAGTGGACCTTCTTGCCAGAGATGTGCCACGTAGCCCCAGAATGATTCTCAACCATTCCTGCTTCTTTGAGTCAAAGTGGGTGAGTCTGACTGACTAGGTTTGACCATGTGACTGCAACCTAGCTGCAAGGCAGCCTGGGATGATGAATGTCCCACATTTCCAGTTTCCTTACTGGGAGGCTAGGCTCTCTGCCTTGCACAAAGATTCATAAAGGGAGAGACTCTCCAAACATAAGTAGGGCTACAAATAATGATCAGCTAAAAAAGAAATAAATAAAGACAAATGTTCACTAGACCACCTTTTATGGATGAGAAAAGTAACTTGTCCAAGGCTACAGTGGTGTAAAGTAGTAGAGGCAGGACCTGAATCCAGGAAGTCTGATTCCAGAACTCATAATTTGACCACTATTAAACTGTAGGGTGATAAAGACTTTGATAAAATGTTTTCATGGGTGATAGTGATGTACTGGAGAGAGGAAGGATGTCTTTGGCTGTGAAACAGAATGAAAGTAATGGGTCTGTACAGGAGTTGAGCTCATTGGTCTTATTAGGACTCATGACATTTCCTGGGGGGCCCAGGTTGTTGTAGCCATAGTCAGGAACAGAACAAAAAAGTACTTGCTCAGTTTAGAGTGTTTAGTTAGGCCAACTTAACCTCAGCACCATAACCAGTGTCCCAGCAGCCATGGTCTCTGTTGGTCTGTTCCGCCTAGATCTTTGCCCTTTCCAGCCTCACTCCTGGACCTCTAACTCCCTGCTACCGTGACTGGCGTTTATGTGATATTCTTCTTGGTCACTGAGAATCAGAACTTGAGAGGATATTTAGAGGGCCTTTCCTGGGAGAAAACCATCAATGTCAGTCACATATACACATACTAGATGCTAAAACAAGAATAATACAAGTGTGTAATTTTAGCTAAAATCTGGTCATCAGATGCTTCTAACAAATGATTCCCTATTCAAGTAAATTTTGAATGTTTTGGATTTGTCACTGAAAATAAGTAAATTGGAAGGTTTCTTGTAAACACCAGTCAGAATGTTGCAATGTCATCTTCTGAGCTACATAAACATTGAGGCCCAATTATATAATTTCTGATATATTTTTTTTAATCTTGAAAAAGAAAACAAAGCAAAAGGAGATTTTGCCCTCTCAGCAGTGACTCTCTTTTAGGTTTGTGGAATGTGGTACCTTTCCTCTGGGAATGAAGGAGGGCTTCCAAAGCATCTTTCTTTCCTCATTTTTAACCTCATGGCATTATCCAGCTATGAATATCAAAATTTCTTAGAGTGTTCTTTATCTACCTAGAAGCCTTTAGTCTCTGGAAACAGTAGGACTTCTAGTTAAATTTTGTAAATGCAAGACCATTGCTGAATGCTTTGCAATAATAAATACTTCTTATTCCTTTTATAAGCAATTGTCCTTGTGGAAATCAGAAGGCACCTGGCACTTGAGGAAAATATACACTTCGACATCCTGAAATCCTTGGTCTTTTACATCATGCCATTTATTAGTGTTCCTCATGGATCTGAAGACAGCCTTTTCCTTTTCTTTCAGCCACTGCCGATATTTATCTCTCATTTCTTCTGTTTCCCACAATTATCCACCTCTAAACATATCAGAATCATCCCCAGGCATCTAAACTTTAAATGAGATTGTAACTTTTCCATTTGGGCTTGTTTCATTAAAGAAATGTGTGGCTGCTACATGGTTTTGCAGCAGATACTATTTATGTGGGAGTTGGATTTGTACTGTGTTTACAGCTAAAGAGAAAAAAATTCAACACTTTATTGGACATGTACTAGCATGTGGGTGAGGTTGAAGAAAATAATTGTTGAAATCAAACACATGCCTGGGAGAGTATTCCTTTTTGTTGGAGTGTGCAGGAAAGGCCAACAGCTGGCACACATGGAGGTCTTTAAGGGTTAGCCTCCTTTTTCAGAATGTTCCTTCAGAATGTTCAGCCTCCCAACTGGAGCAGATTGCTCCAGAAGAATTCAAGGCAAACTTCTGTCCATTTCAAAGCAAGACATTTTACCACAAAACAAAAACCATGTGTCTTTATTCCATTGTATATGATCTCTCCCACACCTCTGAAAGCCATTTATCTATCATCTATTTTTCATCTCTTTCTCTATCTCTCTCCATCCTCCCATGTGTCCATCCATCTATCCATCCATCCATCCATCCCTTTATTTATTTTCAGGGCATGAAGCATACTGAAAATTTCTGATCACTTATTTCGGGGTGATCTACATTGCATATGTAAAAACGTTATCTTAGTTTTATGACTGACTGTTTAAAATGCACAATCCTGAGATCAAGAACTTGCAAGTCTTGTTCACTGCTTTATTCCCAGTCCTAGAACAGGGCATGGCACAGAGCAGATTCTCAATCAATATTTATTGGATGAATCAATGAGTGATTTGCAAATGACACTTTTATAGAATAGCATGTTTTTCTTTCTCTCACATTCATCTCAAGTGGAAACATTTCAGAAATCTGAAAGTGTCTCTACCATGTAGGTTATCTTTTACACACAGTCTTCAAAGAAGAGGATTAAAATAGAATAATTATATAATTTTGATCTGTGGAATCAGTGGACCCCACCTTAGCCATCAGTTTAGGCAGATAAAAATCTGTCTCCATATTTTCTCCCTATCTCCTATTTCCACCCCAAATTAGAAGAATCTACAACTTTCCCAAGTATTTATGTCAGTATTTAAAGAGCCTTCTCACCTGAAAAATCTTATTATATTTTTTCTTTTTTGATGGGAGCTCTTTATCTTACTTATGTTAACTTTTTCCTCTCTGCCTCTCTTCCTTACTCCCTCCTTCACTCCGTTCTCCCATTGTTTCTCCCTCCCTCTTCCTCCCTCCCTCCCTTCCTCTCTCTCTCTCTTTCCTTTCAAGTAGTATCAGGGTAAACAGTAGCTCTAAAAATCAAAACCTCTTAAAGACTAACAGGCTATAATCTTCACTTTCCCAGGAGAAACAAGGTGTGTCAGTCTTTTTTGCTGAATATTAATTTACAACTGTTGAACTGTCTTTAGTCTTTTCTTAAATTTTTATTCAATTTATTTATTTTTGGCTGCATTGGGTCTTCGTTGCTGCACGCGGGCTTTCTCTAGTTGTGGACAGCGGGGGCTACTCTTCGTTGTGGTGCACGGACTTCTCATTGCGGTGGCTTCTCTTGTTGCGGAGCATGGGCTCTAGGCTTGCCGGCTTCAGTAGTTGTGCCACACAGGCTCAGTGGTTGTGGTGCACGGGCTTAGTTGCTCCGTGGCATGTGGGCTCCTCCCGGACCAGGTTTTGAACCCATGTCCCCTGCACTGGCAGGCGGATTCTTAACCACTGTGCCACCAGGGAAGCACCTGTCTTTAGTCTTTATATGCACATTTCTTTTTTGAAGTGAATTACTGGTTGACTATATTACTCCGAGGAGAATGCAAATGGGATCTCTGTGTTCAGCAGGTTGTTTAACCCAGCATATGCCCAGAATTGTGTGAAGAGCAAATAAATGTCCAAAAAAAATTAATAAAGATGAAGGAGGCTAAATTTTTAGCATGGAAATCATGTTACAGCACATAAAATTAATTGTATAGAGTATGGGAGTATCGGACATTGTGTAGTTCACTGCTATAAGTAGCAGTGACTTTAAAACTCTTCAGATATGGGAAGAAGTAATTGTGGGGCTGGAATGAATTGCCAGGGAAGCTGCTGGGACTTAATTGTATGAACCATGTGGTTTTAAATAGTTTTCTAATTCTAGGGTTTAGTTCCTCATAACCCTGGAGGTAGTGTACTGCCTGGTATAGGTGCTAATTGAACAACATTATAAACCTGTTCTCTGAAGACTAGATGGGTGAAGACTAGATGTGTGTGTTTGGGGAAGGTAGGGTGGTAGATTTGGGAGACAAAATTACTGGAATACTATTTTCATAGTTGCCATTTATTTTCAGGTATCATGATAAATCCTTTATTTTCATGTTCTTATTTAATTTTCACAATTCTTTGAGGTAATATTATCTCTATTTTATGTATGAGAAAAATTCATCTCAGAGAAGATAAATAACCTGCCCAAGATCACAGAGCTGGTATAAGGGGCAAAATAGGATTCTAGTATAGAACTTCATGACTCCAAAGTCCAAGCCATGTCTTTCTATCTAAAATGAAAAACAGACCAATACAAAGGAACAACTTATTATTTTTTTCTGATTATAAAAAGCAATATAGGTTCATCGTAGGAAACAGTTCAAATAAATGACAAAATAAAAATCACCTACAGCACTCTGTTTTGATGAAGTTCTGTTCAATTTCCTTTTAGTCTTTTTCTGTGTCTTATATTTATATTTTATCTATATCTATATATATATTCATGTAGATATATATGTGAAAAACATATGAACAAATATAGAGGGACACATTTCTCTCTGTATACATATACACATATAATTGGGATCATAGGGCATATAATGATTTTACAGTCTACTTTAACAAACAATATGGTGTTAAAAACTCTTCAAATAAACATGCTTAATGATTACTTAATGCTTCATGGACTATATGTACTGTAATTTACCTATTTTTGGACATTTAGGTGGTTCTAATTTTTTTTAGCATGATAAGTAATAGTGTGTTCAGCATTGTGGTTTAAAAGTATCTGAATCTCAGATTATTTCCTCATGAGGGATACTTAAAAGTTGAATTACTGGGTATTATGCAATTTTTAAAGCTCTGTATTCATAGCCAAGTTGCCATTCCCAATTCATACACTTATTTTCAATATAGGGGTGTGCCAGTATCACTCACTGCACATAATATTATTATTATTAAAAATCCCTTGATAATTTTTGGTTCAAATGATATATTGATATTTCACATCAGTAATAGTGTTTAAACTACTTTTTTATGTTTTTAACCTCATGTCATCTTCCAAGGCATCATGTTCATCATTTTGCCTCTTTCAGTGGCTTCTATATAAAATGTGACTATTTACCTCACTCTCAGTATCTCTACCTTTTGGCCCATTGTTATGTGACCCTGGAATCACCACACCTGAATTTATGCCACTTTTTCTGACACAGGGACATTGGACTTTATGTGGTTTATGGGGACAGCTCTGGATGAGTTGTGTAAGTCTTCCTGTCCTGGCCCCACCTAGCTGCTCCCTGCAAGTTCAGCCTTCTCAGCCATGGAACAAGTGGGCACTAAGTGGGTATGGGGTCTGTAGCTACATCTCTATGAGAGGTAAGGTTTGGAAATAAGACTTGGCTGTCCAAGTATCTGAAGGCTACTGTAGTCTTGGTCTAGCAACAGACTCATACTGAGGCGTTTCCATTCATATGTGGCCAGGCAATCCCAACAAAGCTTCTGGCCAAAGTCCTAGCCTCTACTCTCTCTGCTGCATTCCCTCTAATGGGAAGGTAAATCCGCTCCACTGTTCTGAGGTTAATTTGGCCCCCTGTCAGTAGGCCAGGAGCCTCTTCTTTACTTGGTTTCTACTTGTCTACTTCCTTGTTGATAACCCTGCTCCTTGACAAGAACCAGCACCTTGCAGAAGTCTTGAAGTCCTCTCTCTCCTGCTTGGCTCCAGCCTGTAATCCATCTCTGCTTGAGATGGACTTGAGTTTGGCTCCTATCCTTTGGACTTACAATTTTGGACTCTGACTTCTTCCCTTTCCCCACTACAGGATCTCACCACATTGTCTCTCTTTTTCGTCCTCTTATTCCCTACCTCCCTCTCTCCTCTTCCCACTGCAATATTGGATGTGGATCTGAGCTGTCTGCATTTTATGAAACTGTGCTGGTGATGACGAGGACTCGGAGATCTGGGGTTCAAGCTGCATATTCTAAGATCATATTGTGATCTGGTCAAGATATTTAAATTTTCTGAGTTACAACCTATTAGTCTATAAAGCACAGATTCATTATTCAAATCAACATTTATTGAGTACATGATGTGGGGAAAGGGACCTTTGACTTAGAGAATTACACCTCTTGAAGTCAGCAAATTCTTTCTACATAATGATGGTACATCTCCCAGTTTAACATTTAGTCTATCTAACTTATAATTTGCCCCGTATGTTCAAGAGTGCTCAAACATTCTGTTAGAATTATATCCTATTTTACTAATAACAGTGAAATTTCAATTCAATGGAGAATATCTGTTATTCATTATAGCAGTCTTATGTCTTACTCCCTCCCCCCAGTATCAGGCCATTAAGAACCGAAATGTTTCCAGAAATGTGGATTTCTTATTAAACTGACTTTTAAAAAGTCAACGTATAACTCTTGGAATATAAGCTTTCTTTTGGCTAGAAATTCTGTGTGTCTCCTGTGAGTATATAACATTGTAAAATAAGTTAAATTCTTCTTGATTCAAGCAATGAAGAAAATAAGCTCTGGTCTATATGTTGCTTAAGCTTAAGTGTGTATATATTTTAATAGAGTTCTAATACTATTCTACCATTGTATTTAGCATGATTTCCACATTGCCAACAGAATATTTGTGCTGCATTATTTGTAGGAAAAAAAATTTTATCCAGGGGACTAAAATGGAAAATAATAGGAAGTAAAACTATATTGAATAGAGTCTAAAATACAACTTTTATCTTTTTGAATGTTTTCTGGCTTTTTTAAAAAAAGAATATGGATGAAATATAGGCATTTTTCTAATATATGTATGTATATGTCTCTATGTTAGCATGTGTTAATAACTATATATATAATAGTATATATAAATACTATTTTTTATTTTGGAGCAACCTGCCTCTGTAAAGACAAGAGGCTCAAATCTTATATTTTCTGAAATGATTGAGCATAACAAGACTGATTTATAAAACTGCCAGTATCATGGCATCCCAGAATGTGATGTTTCTTAAATCTGGAGGTTTATGACCCTTCGAAGTGATCCAGTACACCATGCCTAGTTCAATTTTTTTTTCAGAAAATAAGAACTTAGTTGTCCTTTTTTTTTTTTTTTTTTTTTACTGATACTGCTTTTCAGTCTTTTAATGGAATTCCTATATTGATTTGCTTTTTTAAATGTTTTTCTCATCTGAATCTCCTGCTATTCTGAATGATTCCAGGGGTCTTATTTATTTAGATAGAAACCCTTGTGAAATTTGAAGAAATTATTTTTTTATTTTCAAATTTCAAAATAGTATTTACCATAATGAACAGTCAAGTGCTAAAACTGCATTAGTGCATTAATCTTTAATGCTTTTACAGGCGACTTAGAGCTAAAAAAGCACCATGCAGTCCAAGCCAGAATATGGGACCCCTATCCACCTTCTTCTCTGTTCATTACTCTGTTCTCTCCTCCTGGGTTTAGGGTCCAGTGATATTGGAGGAGGAAAGGCAGGGACATGGTGATTGAGGGAGAAAGGGGAAGAGCTAGATGGCTAACAGTTATTTACTGAGTGCCTGTTATATGTGTGGCACTCTTCTGGATCCTGGAGATACAGCAGTGAATAAAACAGGCATTCCCTGCCTTCCAGCAGCTTACCTCTCTCTGCTCTTCATAACTGGAAAAAGTGGGAGCAAGATGTGAGAGATCAGTAGTGTGTAAATTTTGCTGCTCCTATTCTTAGTTTAATTTTGAATGGTGTGGTAAGATGATAGTTATCATTTATTGCATGTCTCTACAGTGTCTCAGTCGCTGTGCAAGAGGCTTTCCCTATGTGTAATAACGGAATAGATTCAACTTAAAAATTACAACTGATGTGAAAACACAGTCCCTCTATTTGAGGGACTACTCTCTCTAGGAATAGTAACTGTACTGTGCTCATGGTACTGTAAAAGTTTCTCCTGTCTTTCTGTTCATTCTGAAAAAAACAAGCTTATACCTAAGTCTTGTATCTTGTGAGAAATTCATAGTCTACCCTCTTGCCCACACAACATTTCTTCCAAAAATATGTATGAGCAAATGTACGTGTAATATATAGCATCATCATGAAAGTTAGTGAAATTTGGTTTGTTAATGTCCAGGATCTAAAGTTCAAGGCTATTATAAAAGTTCCATAAATGTATGTTACTTTCCTTTTTAATTTTTCCAGCATATAATTGATTGCTTATTATGTGTGGAGTTGTGGGACATGAAACTTTGGATAAGGAATTTAGTCTGAGTGCATTATTTCAGACAGTTTAAATGTGCAAAAATAATTTTCTACTAATCATATGTATAGTAGTTACTTTTGCAAAGAGCAGTATGGTAGCTTTTATTAATAATATCTATCCACGAAATAATATCTACATATCTTACTAGTAGACAGATCATCACACTTTTTGCAGATCTGCCAACTTAAGACACTTTGGGGTCAAAACAAGAAAATAATTTATTAAAATAAAACTGAAATTAGAACACGTTTCTTTCTCAAAATTGTGTTTGATAATTGACAACTGTTTTAGTCCATTCAGACTGCTATGAAAAAATACTAAGTGGCTTATAAACAACGAACATTTATTTCTCACAGTTCTGGGGGCTAAGTCCAAGGTCAAGGCACCAGCACGGTTATCTTTTGGTGAGGACCCTCTTCCTGGTTCATAATTGGTGCCTTCTCTCTGTGTCCTCACAGGGTAAGAGGGGCAAGGGATCTCTGTGAGATTTCTTTTGTAAGGGCATTAATCCCATTCATGAGGGTTCTATCCTCATGACCTAAGCACCTCCTAAAAACCCAATCTCCTAATATCACGTTGGGCATTAGGATTTCAACATATGAATTTTGGGGGACAAAACTTTCAAACCATAGCAATAATTACATTGCTTGACAAATAGATAATCGTTTCTTTGGAGCAGAGAAGATGGAACTCTGTGGAATCTGAGAATGGGTTAAGGTTACATGCTATGGTCTCCTTTTATTGGATTATTCTCTACCTTCCCAGCCATGAGCCTGATGTGGGAGTAATAGGAAAGTATAGCAGCATAAGGGTCTCTCTTGAATTCTGCTGAAATAACTTTACCATCATACTCTTACAACAGAATCATTACATGATAAAACATGTTGGGCAATAATGTCATTTCTGTAATTTTTTTTTTTTGCGGTACACAGGCCTCTCACTGTTGTGGCCTCTCCCATTGCGGAGCATAGGCTCCAGACACGCAGGCTCAGTGGCCATGGCTCACAGGCCCAGCCACTCCGCGGCATGTGGGATCTTCCCGGACCCGTGTCCCCTGCATCGGCAGGCGGACTCTCAACCACTGTGCCACCAGGGAAGCCCTCTGCAATGTTTTAAATTGGATGCTAACGTGAGGTTCACTTCCATGGGGAATTCATGTCATGTATATTTTTTGAAAATAGACATTATAACTCAATTCCTACAGATGCTCATTAAAAGTATTTTGAAATTATAACATTATATCATTGTAGGATTCTCAGGCTCTCTGTGGACTTCCACTGAAATTGTGATATCTTTATTACTTTGTGCTTATTGTACATAAGTGTTTTCTAACAGACCTTGAATGTCCTGCTCACACTGAGAAGTTTACACTTACTAAAATAGGAAGATTTGCTGGCAGTGTAACTCTATACCAAGAAGAGTGTTCCACTGTTTTAAACATGAAGCTTCTACAAAATAAGTACCAAATTGTGAAAAGATAATTCTACCCAAGGTTAACCTAGCAGACCTATGAACCATTCTTTTGATATATATATGTAGAAAGTAGGCACTCAGTAAAGCTTGCTGATTGATTGACAGTGTGTTCCATAAACAATTTTCTCCCCAAATACTTCAATCCAACAGAAAAAACATAGGATATAATCCTTTCCCTAAAAGCATTTATAATCCAGGTGAAAGTTCACATGAGAAGAAATTTAAGAATATATTATAAGATGACTGTACTACCCAAAGAAACCTACAGATTCAATGCAATCGCTATCAAATTACCAATGGCATTTTTTACAGAGCTAGAACAAAAAAGTCTTATAATTTCTATGCAGACACAAAAGACCCCGAATAGCCAAAGCAATCCTGAGGGAAAAAACAGAGCTGGAGTAATCAGATTCCCTGACTTCAGACTATACTACAAAGCTACAGTAATCAAGACAATATGGTACTGGCACAAAAAAAGAAATATAGATAAATGGAACAGGATAGAAAGCCCAGAGATATACCCACAGACCTGTGGTCAACTAATCTATGACAAAGGAGGCAAGGATATACAATGGAGAAAAGACAGCCTCTTCAATGAGTGGTGCTGGGAAAACTGGACAGCTACATGTAAAAGAATGAAATTAGGACACTCCCTAACACCACACACAAAAATAAACTCAAAATGGATTAAAGACCTAAATGTAAGACCGGACACTATAAAGCTCTTAGAGGAAAACATAGGCAGAACATTCTTTGACATAAATCACAGCAAGATCTTTTTTGACCCACCTCCTAGAGAAACGGAAATAAAAACAAAAATAAACAAATAGGACCTAATGAAATGTAAAAGCTTTTGCACAGCAAAGGAAACTATAAACAAGATGAAAAGACAACCCTCAGAATGGGAGAAAATATTTGCAAACGAAGCAACTGACAAAGGATTAATCTCCAAAATATATAAACAGCTCATGCAGCTCAATATTAAAAAAACAACCCAATCAAAAAATGGGCAGAAGACCTAAATAGACATTACTACAAAGAAGACATACAGATGGCCAAGAGGCACGTGAAAAGCTGCTCAACATCACTAATTATTAGAGAAATGCAAATCAAAACTACAATGAGATATCACCTCACACTGGTTAGAATGGGCATCATCAGAAAATCTATAAACAACAAATGCTGGAGAGAGTGTGGAGAAAAGGGAACCGTCTTGCGCCATTGGTGGGAATGTAAATTGATACAGCCACTATAGAGAACAGTATGGAGGTTCCTTAAAAAACTAAAAATAGAACTACTATACTACCTAGCAATCCCACTCTGAACATATACCCAGAGAAAACCATAATTCAAAAAGACACATGCACTCCAATGTTCATTGCAGCACTGTTTACAATAGCCAGGTCTTGGAAGCAGCCCATCAACAAACGAATGGATAAAGAAGATGTGGTACATATATACAATGGAATATTACGCAGCCATAAAAAGGAACAAAATTGGGTCATTTTTAGAGACATGGATGGACCTAGAGACTGTCATACAGAGTGAAGTAAGTCAGAAAGGGAAAAACAAATGTCGTATATTAATGCATATATGTGGAATCTAGAAAAATGGTACAGGTGAACCGGTTTGCAAGGCAGAAATAGAGACACAGATATAGAGAACAAACAGATGGATACCGGGGTGGGGGAATGCCGGGGGAGGGGGTGGTGGTGGGATGAATTGGGAGATTGGGATTGACATATATACACTAATATGTATAAAATAGATAACTAATAACCTGCTGTATAAAAATAAACAAATGAAATTTAAAAAAAAAGAATATATTATAAGGCACGAGACTATCAGAAAGAAGGTAATATAGTACAGGTGCCATGAGTAGAGGGCATGTTCATTTAGTCTTGGTTAAGTGCCCATCACTGAATAAAATAAGATGGATAAAATAAAAGCAAAGCTAGTGAAAAAACAACTAAGGTTATTTTTTTGGCTTTTTTGTGTCAAGTCCTGAGGTAGCTACTTCATGATCATTTTATTAAATCCTTACAATAATCCCATGGACACAGTTATCCTATTTTACAGATGAGTACACTGAGGCTTAGAGAAGTTAAGTAATTGTCACATACTGAACAGCTAAGTAATGGCAGAGATGTGATTTGATTTGGTGTCTGTTTTAGGTCCATAAGCTCCATTGTTTTCCTGGGGTCTGGTGAGATGTCTGCTTAGCAAAACTTAAATTTTTTTACAATTGGGGTGCAGTAGCTACAAACAAAATGGAGAGTTGGGACTCTTGCCAAACAATGCATACCCTATGAATTACCATATTACTATAGGTATGTTTGTAAGCTACATGAGGTTCAGAACTATGACTATTTTTTGAGGGTGTGTATTTTTTTTTTTTTAAGTATCTCAGAGCTTTGGGCACTCAGACAGCAACATTATTAAGAGACTAAGGAGTGCGAGGACTACAAAGGAGTAGGGCAATGATGGAAACATTTCCTGCCTTTCTATTATACAATGATTTGGGGAAGTAGAATATTTCTAAAACATATTTGATGGACTACTGTTCATTGAGATGCAATTATTGTGGTCCAACGTACTGAAAGGATCCAGTGTATCTTAAAATTTTCCTTGTATAAAACATGAGTTTGGGGGGCAGAGGAAAGTAAAAAGAGAATTTTCAAATGCATTTAGGACAATTCTGGAAAGGTAAGTACTGCTTTGACTATGTGTGTCTCTTTTGCTGTGATTCCACCAGTCAATAAAATTCTAAAAAAATTTAGTGATTGTCAAAGTCTAATTTTGGAACTTTTTTTGGAAGGGGTGTGGAAGAAGGCCTAAATTGTATATATATATTTTTTTTGGACAAGATGCTTTTTGGTGGCTGGTGTTGATGATTGCAATGGAGTTCCCATCTTCAGAGTCCTAGCAGTAGGTTTCTTAGGTAGAGATAAAGGTTGGATTTCATTCTTTTAATGACACATGCACTCTGGTGACCCCTGAGAAAAATGATCATTATTCTTTGCATGATTGTGGCTGCTGAGAATCAAGGTTCGTTTCAAGCTGGTTGTTTATCCCAGTTGGACTTTACCAACTTGACATACTGAACTTGGAAGGTTCTTAGAGAGAAAAGGAAGGAAGTGGGGGAAATGCTAGAAGCATTTCAGCTTTCACTGAATAATATATACTAATCATAGAGAAATTTGTAGCTTAAAAAAAAATCAAGAACTTGAGGACTTATAATAAGATTGCAGTCCTGTTCCTTTTGAATGCTGTAAGTATATTTCTACTAAAAAAAAAATAATAGTCTGTTTCCAACAGCCCCTTTTATGTATTAACCTATCAATGTTACCTTTGAATAGTTCTACAGCCTCCCATGGTGCAAATGTCTCTGTTTAACTAACACTCTTTATTTTATTACATTCAAAATGTACTTGTGAAAATGAAAGTGCTTTGTATTGCTGTTATAGCTCCAACAATGTGATTATTTAGCACTTTTCAGAGACTGATTTCCTCGTTAGTATTTATGCAACCCCATGTACCTGCTATGAGCGTTGGAAAGGTGCAAATAGCATTGGGAGGTTGGAATCATTTAGCATGTTTTAGAGCAAGAATGACAAGGACTAACAGTAAGAGAGGAACAAAAGGGAACATTTCAAGGAAGCGAAATTTTGGTTCCCACTGACAAAACCCTCTGAACATATGCAGAACATAATCAAATAACCACCCACTGCATCTGAAAACCAAATTCTGGTTGAAGAAAAAGTCGAGGTCTGTCCATTCTGAAATACACAAATGGAGGCCCACTGTTGCCTGATGTTTTAGAGGATGACAAAAGCTTTGTTCAACATATCCAAATGCTTACAGAACACCAAGCAAAAGAAGTATGTTATTTTAGATGAGGACATATTTCCTAGATCCCACCCAAGGTCCATCCTTAAAATTTTCCAGCTCCAAAACCTTTGAGTTTATTCCCAATTTAAATACTTTTTGAAAGAAGAAATTACTTTTCAATTGAGTTACTTCTATAGAAATTTATGACTTAGATTTTTCTGGAAAGTAGGACTAGAGATAACTAAGAATCACTTGGTTATGGCAGTATATACAGCTTGGGAGCTGTGATCAAAACATGATGGGACTGTGTAGATTAATATTTCCAATTTTCTCTGTATTTACTGGCCAAGGTAGACTGAAAAGTCCTTATATGGTGTGCATTTTGCACCCTCCTTGCAATATATATTTTCTAACTTTAGAACATCAAGGGAGACCCTGTAATCTGCTGACCCTTTACCCAGTAGTAATGTAATGAGACAAGCAGAGTATTTTGGCGGTTCAGAAATAGGCCTTCACAAGGCAGAACTACAACCTCTGGCATTATGACTCTGAGCTTTTTTTGCTGCTTAATCTGTGACTGAAGTACAGTCAGTCAGGGAATGGTTAACGAACTATAATGCATCAACACAATAGGATATTATGCAGCCTTTACCAATTATAACTGGGAAGAAGATGCAGAAACATATTAACTGTTTACAAAATAATTGAAAATCATATTGCAAACTGATGTGGACACCATGGTAATAGCTACATAAAGTATATGTAAGAACTAGAAGGTAATTGGCAAAGTTGAGAATAGAGGTAAAAGGTAAAGCTGGTTTACTTGGGGATTGAGTTTTCCTATTTTTACAAAAAGTCATTTGCTGTAGTGTCATCATTTCTTCAATATGTAATTTTTATACAAACAACCTACTGGTACTTGGTATAATTTGGGGGACTATGGAGAAGATGAGTTTTTAAAATATGTGTACTTGGGAATAGCACTGAGGCTAAAAGACTCAAATTGGGCCAAATCATAAAGTTAACTTGGTTAAAGTGATTATATCTTATGTACATTGTTGTAATAAATCATTTTTAAAGAACAGAACTGAATGCTTGCTTCCTGAATTGTCATGATAATCTTTCTTTTCTGAAAGAAGAGTAGCCAGGTATTTTTACTATGGGATTTAAGCATAACAAGGGAGGGTGTAACGGAATATACTAATAACATTCACTCAACAGCTGGCAAATTGGCTATATTCTGCGACCTTTCAGAAGTGTTTTCTCCAAAGAAAAGTCAGATGGACTACAAAGAGTTAGAATCCTAGTTTAGAGCTTCATGATTAAAAGAGGCTTTTGAGATCTCCTTTTCAAGTAATTTTACAAATTCTGGAACCCCAGTGTAACCTTGATATAAAACCAGTTGTAAGAGGAGCTACTCTGATTGAAGCATGGGAGCTATGCCAACTTCCTACCACCACTTGGTTGACTTAGCCTGTTGAAACTGTCTCTGAGCTCCTAGATCATTCTGATCCTTCTGGTTCCTAACATGGGACGACATGGTCTGAGCTCCATTTCTAAATGAGAATCTGGGTCTCCTGCCACCCAGCCAGTGGTCTTTCTACTAAACCAATGGTCAGACCTTTTGTGGACGCCCAGGACACTGTGAAGTAGTCTCTGTGACTGACAGAGGAAAGCAGCACTTGACAGGGGAGATAGAGCAAGAATCAGGGTCCTTTACCCTATCTTTGACCAGAGCAGCTCCACTTTTACCTTTTTGTATAATGAGGTTGATTTTAATATTCTTCTAAGGAAAAACATCCCATTGCCAACAAATAAAAGACGAATTAAGGAAGAAAGACTCCCACAGGACTATCTTTCTTTACTCTTTTTTTCTTTTTTCTAAATATTCTAATCTTAAAGTGCCTATATCTTATCTCCTATTTCAGAGGTGAAGGTGGTGAGATATATACACACACAAAAGCATTTTAGAAAAAACTTGCAAAGCAATGGAAGCTGGATGGTGAATCAAAATTCCTGACCAGAAAGTGTGTGCTTAACAACCAGGACCACAGTGTTTCTGGCCTGGCTACATGGATTAATTTTATTTTTTAAAGCTCTGATAATAGCTGAAGACTGTCCTGTGGTCTGGATTAGTGATTCCCTGTGTGTCTTTGTGAGGTTATTTTGTTTGACAGGCAGCAGTCAGCTTTCCTTTTACTTCACCTCTATCTACAGAGGGCATTTTGAATCACTTGCCTAGTCTTAGACCAGCATAGAACTGTGGACCACAAGCTGTGGACAGCTGTTCTGGAAAGCAGAAGTCCATAACCAACAGGCTTCTTAAATGGGGAAAGATGGGCTGTTGATTGGCAGAAAGACTCTGATTACATAGTTCAAAGATATAGTGAAAGGAAACAGATGTTGAAGTGATTTATGGGGTGGGGGAAAGAGCAGGGTGTTCAGCTATTAGATGAAGGAGAAGGCATGCCCTCACCACTCTGATGGGAAAACAATATTTTATGTGATAGATTCCACTCCAGATAAAATCACTGGTAATTTTTCTGTGTAAAGAATGGGTAGCCTGACATCTTACTGTACTTGGAAAACAAACACCATAAAAGCAACAGTGATACCACAGCACACATATTTGTGTTATTCCTGTGGACTGCTAATGACTATGATGAAAGTTTTTTTCAAACTAACGTATAAATTTAGAGAAGCTAGTTGAGTAGGAGAATTTAAAAAGTGTTATAATAAACATTGGTAAACTAAAAGAAGTTCGGTTAAGTTTGCAGAAATGCTCATGTCAGTGAAAATTCCTTGTCTGTGACTCTTACATGTTTATATGTTTGACAATTTAACTGATTTAGCAGATGAAATCTTTTCGGCCTTGTAAGAGTTTAAACATATTAAGGAATCCCAAGAAATGGCCATTCTGAAATCCAAAACCACCCAGGAAGTAACCATTTTTATTTTGGATGGATTTTGAGTGCTTGTAGAAAGCATGGAAAATTGATATGAAAATGGTAATTTCTCCATTTCCTGTCTTCCCCTTTCCCTTTGGCCTGGTAGTCTTCTATAGCCCCACATTCAGCAGGACCTATGCTATTTCCCTCTCCTGGGACTTTCTGGGGGGCATTCCCCCAAGATTCCAAGCAGCCCTGCATTTCGAGGTGCCTGTGGAGCTCCACTTCTGCATTGAGCAAAGTTGCCGCCCTTCAGTCATTTGGCTTCTTGGCTCTGCTTTGTGTGTGTGGGTGTGTTTTTCCTGTTTTCTAACTTGAATTTTGTTTGGTGGGGTGCGAATATCTTTGTCCAGATGGTCCCCATCCCAGGACATTTTGCAGAGTATATGTGAGCCAGGAACCACCAGGAATTTTTATTTTTCTTTTGACTCAAGAAGGTCCCTCACTTTGCTCCATGTTGCCAATTCTTTTTGTAAATCTCAAGGCATGTTCTCTTTGCAAAACAACTCTCTGAAAACACACACACACACACACACACACACACACACATGCACACACAGTATTATTAGTTAAAAAAAAATTAGTATATGGCAAATTCTTGCAAAGGCAAACTACTAAAAAGGGATAAATTTTACCTCTTCAAAGAGGCTGGCAAACCTTCTCCCTTTTGTGACTTTGCCTTTTAAGCAAAACCCTTGACTTCCAGAAATGCTCTTGGAGCACATGTTCCCATGTAGACACCCCACAGAAGCTGATCCCCAGGACACAATGTTGGCCTAACCACCTCCCACCACCCCATCCCAGAACAAGCCTGAGTCTTTTTGAAACAAATCACGTGGAACAAACCAGATTGCAAAGGAAAGCCGTACAGTCTGTTGGAATAATAATTTGTGTTTATTATGCCCTTTCAAGTGATGCTGTATCCCCCTTTGTCTCATTTTTGTGTGGCACAGTAGACATCTGCTCAGACTGAAATGCCTTAGAAGAACTTGATTCCTTTGGGCTTGGCGAGGTGAGGGTGGAACAGGGGCTATTTCATCCAAATATTGCTTATAAAATCTCATTCCTGTAGTCTTTTGCAGGACAATCTTCTTTAGCACAGCACTCCCCTTTCCCCATTGTCTTCCAGTGGGCAGGATGCATCTAAGTAAAGGATGTTGTGTTGGATTACTATTACTGATGAGGGCTTTTAAATACTTTAACATGTGGCATTATTGTTACAGCTGTCATTGCTGTCTTGAAATTTATTCTCAGCTCTGAGAAAGGCTTTTAGCCGTGTGTCAGGCAGCACGTCAGCAGAAATTGCCAACAAGCATGATTTATATTCAGTCTTTTAGGGCTGTAAGAGTACTGCCTCAGGCTGCTTCAGGTCTGAAAGAGATTAGAAACACACCTTGGCAGTCCATAACCTACATCTGCCCTTGGTCAAACAACTCATTTTATTTGTAGGATTACAGACATTTTCAGTGGCATATTCCTGAATCTGTTTTCCTTGATGATAGATAACTTTAAAAAGTGCCCTCCATCTTTCACCACCCCCCTGCCCTATTCCACCCTATATTTGCACTTATTTTTTCCCCCACCCAGAATGCAGTGGCTTTAAGGAAAAAGTCAATCCCATTCTAGTTGCCCAACTCTAATTTGTAGTGAGACAGAATTGCTTATATTTGTCTATAGGGATGTTTATTGCAGGATAGTTTGTAAATAGAGAGTTGGATTAAGTAATATGGTACATCTCATTCAATGAAGTAGTTCTTCTTATTCAATGGAGTATGCACAGGCATTAAACATGATTTTTAATTCCATGTTAATAAAAATTTGTTAAGCAAAAAAACAAGTTAGAAACCCAAATGTCCATCAACTGATGAATGTATAAATAAAATGTGGTATATCCATACAATGGAATATTATTCAGCCTTAAAAAGGAATAAAGTACTGATACATGCTGTGACATTTATGAACCTTGAAAACATGTTAAGTGAAAGAAGACAGACACAAAAGGCCACATACTATATTATTCCATTTATATGAAATGCCCATAGTAGGCAAATATACAGAGACAGAGTAGATCAGTGGTTGCCAGGGGCTGGGCAGAGGAGGGAATGAGAATAACTGCCAGTGGCTATTAAGTTTCTTTCTGGAGTGGTGAAAGTTTTCTGCAGTTAGATGTTTGCAAACTCTTGATATACTAAAAACCACTGTATTGTATACTTTAAAAGGTTGAATTTTATGTTATGTGAATAATATTTCAGTAAAGCTGTTGAAAAAGAGACTAAAAAGAAAAAAAAGCAAATAACCTAACTCGATGAACTTACGATTTTATTTTTGTAAAAACAAAATATAGTATTACTAATAAAAAGTATATATTAATATATAAATAAAATTAAATATATCAATTATATATACTAATATCTATTAAAAAAGACTCATGGTACAGTTACTACTATGATAAAATTATGAGAAAATTGCATTTTCCAATTCTTTGTGCTTATTTGATTTTTTTCTAATTACAAAAATCCTGCTGGTTATTTTTATTAAAACTTTGAAGATGAATGTCATTTTTAAATTAAGAAAGAAGGGGGTGAATGATGGCTGCTTTAGACATACTTTAAAATATTTCTCTTAGAGAGATACTGTAGGCCTGGGAATGGAGCACCAAGTGGGAACTTTCAAATGTGGTACTATGATCCAGAAAGGTCAATTCCTTGTTCCTCTACTTCCATTTTCTCCCACCCAGAAAATAGTATCACATTAAACGTTGTTTTGAGTGCATGATAAAGATAACATGGAGTAGAAAGTGACTTAACATTTAACAAGTTTACCTGGTTGCCAGGAATTCTGAAAGAGCACTGTATTGTCAGTTACATTAAAAAAATTTTTTTTATGGCTAGAGTTGGTTACATTGAATACTTCCATTCACTTTCTAATAGAGAGAATTTAGTCAAATAGCGTATGTAGCTGAAAGAGAGGCTGGAAAACATAGCTTCTAACGTTGGCCATGGGCCCTTTAAGAACTATGATAGTTTGGAGGAAGAGGAGAATGGATTTTTGGGGAATCTAGCAGACCGCCTCCCAGTTGTTTAGAGAAGTTTTTCAAATGCAGCGAAATTATATTTATACTTGAAGAAAAATACCTAGAGCAAAAAAACAATTCTGGATTACTATGGGAGGTAGTGTAATTGTTGGAGCTCATTAAAAATATGTAAGCAATGCTTTGAGTTGAATGGCTGATGGATATTCATCTGCCCATAGGCAGGTTACTAAATTAAATGACACATAGAAATCATTTGAGCTATGTGATCATTAGTACCCTTGATCTTTGTTCTTTTTTATTTTAAACAAAGATGAGATTCCCTATAAGCAACTAACTTTTGCTAAGTGATATAACATCAGGATGGCTTTTCTATTCAAAGAATTCATCATGTTAACTCAAGTCCTGTAATAATTCCTATGTTAGTTAATGTAATGCTAGCTGCTGTAATGAATAAATCCCCCAATTTCAGTATCTCGATGAAATAAAATTTATTTCTTACTCAGTTGGGCAGCTTTCAGTGTGGTGAGCCAGGGACCCAGGCTCCTTCCTTCTGTTGACTCTACCAACTTTTAGATCTCTATAGTCCTTAACTTCTAGCTGGGAAAAAGAGGACCTGGGAAATAAATGGGAGGTTTTTATGGTCCAGGCCTGGAAGTGGAGTAAAAACTTCCACTCATAGCCCATTGGCCAGACATTAGTCACATGACCACACCTAACCAAAGGGAGGCTGGGAAATGTAGCCCATTGCAGTCTCTTACCTAGGAAGAAAGGAAAGAGAATTGGGGAATAAGTAACTGGTTTCTGTCGCAACTCTTTATCTCAAAGGACATAGAGTCTAAACTCTTTATCAAGGACTACAGGGTCATTTATGGTTTGTTCCTGTTTACCTTTAGAACCTCATCTTGCCTCTTGAACTCTGTTCCACTTTGGGTAACTAAATCATAGAGATCCTGAGGTGTTGATAGTTCATGTAATAATACTGTTTGCCAGTAGAATAGTGACTAGCAATTATTTAAATCTTTTGATCTTCTTATCTTTAGTTGCATGAGACTAACCAGCTTTTATCAACACTTTTCCCACCAAACAAAAAAGACAGTGTATTGTGAGCACTATTGCTTAACTACTGTTTCATGTTTTGTGGGATAAGTGTTTTTTTGCATCCCAGCAAATCTTAAAGAATATATTTTTTTAAAGATTTATTTATTTTATTTACTTTCAGCTGTGTTGGGTCTTAGTTGTGGCACGCGGGATCTTTTGTTGCGGTGCACGGGCTTCTCTCTAGTTGTGGAGTGTGGGTTTTCTCTTCTCTAGTTGTTGCGCGTGGGCTCCAGGGCGTGTGGGCTCTGTAGTTTGTGGCACGCGGGCTCTAGTTGAGGTGTGTGAGCTCAGTAATTGTGGCACATGGGCTTAGTGCGCCACAGTTAGTTCAATCCCTGACCAGGGATTGAACCCCCGTCCCCTGCATTGCAAGGAGGATTCTTTACCACTGGACCACCAGGGAGGTCCCAGCAAATCTTAAAGACTAGGAAAGAAGGAGTTTCCATTTATATACCCGGGAGAATTTGTTACTTTCCTAAAGGGCTCTCTAGTTTTTATCCTCTTATTCTCCTAGGTGGAGAATGGTTTAACTGGAGTTGCCTAACATACTGGTTCCCACTTAAGAATTACTTGGGCAGTTTGTGAAAAAGATGATTTCAGGCCCCCATCAGAGAATCTGATTCAGTGAGACTGGTGTGGCATCTGAGAATGTGTACTTTTATGGTTCTGATGTAATGGTCTGTTGGTTATGATTTGAGAAATAATAAACTAGCAGGTTAGAGAATATAGAGTAGTGGACAAGAATACTACTCAGACAAATTTATTCAGCTATATTACTGAATAGCTCTGAAATCTTGGCCAAGCTTCTTAAACTCTGTGAGTGACTGGATGGGGACTAATGAAACCATCCTAGAAGCTCCTGTTGATGCCCCACTTGCTCTGCTTCTAAAGTCCTGTCCCCACCCCTTCAGTAGTCTTAACCCCATTCCTGCAGCTAGACTCCCACTCTATTCAGCTATAGTACATTTCTCAAGAAGGGGTGATGCCTTCACACATGAGGGCTGAAAATTTGGATTTTAGAACCTGAAAAAAGTTTAGGCTCAGTGAAAGAAAAAGCTAGGGACCTGGTAATTTTCTTAATTTTTCTCTTTTAAAGCCAAGTTATTGGCTACTTGCAGATAGAGAGCCACTGGTGTGATGTAGCTGCTAAAAATTCAACACAATCATGGATTGCACTAAGAGATGTTAGAATTCATATCAACAAAGAAGGACCTGCTTCACTCTGTGGTGACAATAGTATGTCTGGAATCATGCTCCCTTGTGGAAACACACTCTCCACCTAAACAAGAGCTTTGGCAATCTAGAGCACATCCAGAGGTGAATGAAAAAATGGCATGAGGTCTGGAAACCACATCCCATGAGAAAACATTCAGTCAAATTGGGAAGTTTAATTTTTCTGAAGAGAAGACTTGGTGGTAGCTTAGGGTGATGGGTTAAGAAGGGCATTTAAAATACTCAAGGAGACAAAAAGTATAAGAAGACTAGACTTATTATTTGACGCCTTAGAGAGCAGAATGAGGACATTGGTAGGAGACAGATCAGGGTAAAAGAAGTTTCCGTGCTGAGAAATGTCCAGTTGTGGGAAGAATGGAGGCTCATGACCAGATCCAGAGGTGGTTGTGAGCAGTATTTCTCTATCAAGAGGTAGTTAAATTATATGAGGTCCCAGATTCCATGGTTGGACTGAGGGGCTGGATGACTTAATGGGCTGTACCATCGCACTTCTCTTTCTGCTAATGCTATTGAAAATGTGCCAGGTGATTTTGAACTCACAGTCTTCCATGTTTTCACCTATTCTATGGAAATAGTCCTATAAAAAATCAGTTTACATGCTTCTTCTGAGGGCAAATTTATAAAGAAAGTGGCTTTCTTAAAGCATAACTTTATCCTCCACCATCTAAATTTGGTTGTGGTCTTTCAGAGTAACTGGACAATGTTATCCCCACTTCTCTGCTTCTCCCCAGCAGTGGAGAGAGACTATTTTTCTTGGTTTCCACCTTTAAGAAAGAGAAGAAAATTATTAGGAATTGGTTAAAGTTTTGATGGTATTATGGGCAGAGAAAAAAGAGTGCCTGGATCCTGTATTGGTCTAAGCACTCTTCTCCTAAAGGCTCCTGAGGCAGATATACACACAATGGTTAACAGCAGATAGGAAATAAAGTTCTGCTTTTAAAATAAGCTGGTAATAGACCCACACACATAGAAAACAAACTTACGGTTACCAAAGTGGGAAGGGGAGGGAGGAATAAATTAGGAGTTTGGGATTGACATATATACTCTACTGTATATAAAATTGATAACCAACAAGGACCTACTATATAGCACTATACTAAATATTTTGTAATAACCTATATGGGAAGAGAATCTGGAAAGTATATCTATATCTATATCTATCTATCTATCTATCTATATATACACACACACACACATGAATCACTTTGCTGTATACCTGAAACTAACACAATATTGTAAATCAACTATACTTCAATAAAGAAAAATAATCTGGTAAAATCAGTGCTGTTAGTACAGTCTGGGGGCCTAAGAATACATGATTTTTTACCTTGGTCACCTATATTGCAGTAAGTTTCCCAGGAAGCTCCACCCATGAGCAAAAATGACAGATGGGAAACCAAATTTTACTTTGTTAGTGCCTGGGTGAGTATCTCTTTCACTAATGTAGGACTCTCTAATGAAAGCTAGGTTGGCATAGATGGCCCAGCCAAAGGTCCACACACTCTAAATCTCTGAATCTTAATCCCTTTTGATAAACCACTAGATACACAGACACATGCAACATTACATGCATTTATGATCATGTTTGAGAAGAGAGAAGAATCTGGGCCTCAGGAGATCCTGGCACAGCTTACTCCATGACACTTGGGGAAGGGAAACAAGTGCTACAAAGGAAATCAAGGTGACCTGCATGCTTAAGTGAGGGTCCATGACTCATTGAGGCAGGATAGAAGCTGGGAATAGTGAAAGAAAGGGATGCATAACTGGGTGGCCTTTAAATGTATAATGATTCCACCCAGTGAAACATGGCTCCGTCACTGCCAGCTGGAACCTTCTAGAGGAAAGAGAATGCTGCAGCTCAGTGAACAGAAGAGGATAAAAAGCATCAAGACAACCTAGTTCCCAAGTAGATGTGGCTCATTCAGTCAAACCCATTGCACAGGAGAGTGGCAAAGGGTAAGATAGGTGGGTGTGAGGTAGATCCTGGCTTGCTTACCTGGCCATTTAGCCACATGGAAGCAGGACTACATGTAGCAAGATGGCCAGGTTCCCAGGGAGATCAGGCTCAGCTCACCAGGCTGGCCATATAACATGATAATGGCAGAGGCCAGAGCAAGATGGCCAAATCAGCTCGGGTCTTAACTAGCCAAAGGTGTGGAAGCTGGAAGTAGAAAAAAGTGAGTTTCCTTCATGGGATCTTTTAATGCACAATGACCCTACTCAGTGTGGTTCTGTCAGCATCCTGAAATTAGCCCAGTAATATTAGCAACCCTTTCTCTTGATACGTGAGTCGGCGATGGTGGGTAGGGAGGACTTAGGGTCTTTCCATTCTCCCCTAAAATATTCATGCTACATGGAATGGAGTAATTTCTAAAAGGATTTCTAGTACCTTAAAGATGCAGAAAATTTGACCTCCAGGCTGCCAGGGGTCTGTGGTTGTGGATCTTTGGTCTTGAGACCTTCATTCTTATGTTATATTAACATGCAACATCTACAGGAGAGATCAGTCTAGCTTCACATTATAAGAAACAGAAGAGGAGCAGTATGGTGTAGGGTTAAGACCCTGTGCTCTGGAGTTTACTGTCTGAACTCAGATCTGCCCCTTCCTACCTCTAAGTGTCAGTTTCGTCATGTGTAAATTGGGATGATGATATTAATATGTGTCAAAAGGGAGAATGCACACAAAACATTAGACTTATGCATAATAGGCTCTCTAAAAGTTAGCTGTTTGATTTTGTTTTTCAGGGAAAAATAATCACATAAAATGATCCTCAGATTCTTCAAATATATATAACCCTCTTCCTCTAAGAAGATCAAAATATTTTCCTACCTGTAATTATAATTGTCTTCATGGTATCTTGGTGATTTGAAATAATTTAACATAAATGGAAACATTTGGAACTCAGAACTAAGCCCAGTATGTGTTCTCAATACAAGAATACTTTGATCTTTGGTTACATGCTTGAGGTGATGTGAGCAGTACCCTATGGTTAGAACCCAGAAGTGCTGCTGTCTCTTCCCCTGTACCATCCATGATGGGCTGGACTGGTCTTTACCTCCAAACTGAATTTGCGGTTTTGTTGGCAGCATTGTCTGAACCTTGGGGCTGAACTTGGGGACTATCTTGCTGGTCACACTGGGCTGCAGAGCCAGAAGGAGAGAGATAAGCTGTAGCTGGCTCTGGGTGCATGATCTCATCTTGAGGGGGTTGGTTTTAAAGTGCCTAATCTTCCATCTATTGCACAGGCCTGAAGCGTCTCTAGGGTCTGTAATGAACTTTCTGTCTCTTATTTCTTGCAACTACACTTGAGGTTATCCATTCTGAATTCCAGAGACAAACAGGCCACCAATTCTAGGAATTCTGGTATTTAGAATCACAGGACGTTACAGTTTGCAGAGACCTTAAAGATCATCTTCTTCAGCCTTGTTAGTTTACAGATTACAAAACTAAGTCCCGGGAAGGTCAAGAAACTTGTCAAAGGTCATAGAGCTAGTTGCTGGAATGACTCAGATTATAGTGTGCATTTTATAACACAGTGGTTAAGATTGGTTAAAAATACAGTCTGTGGAACCAGCCAGCCCCTATTCAAGTTACCAGTAACAACTCTCTCCCAAATAAGAAACTTAGAAAAGTTAATTAAGTCCTCTCTGCCTCAGTTTCCTCATGTGTAACTGTGGATAATAATGGTACCTACCTCATAGGTTGTCATGAGGTTTAAATTGGGTAAAACATATAAAGGATTTTTAGAACAAAGCCTTACACTTAGTAAAACCCTCAATTAATAATGTAACTTATTACCGTTAATTTTAGATCACAGTTCTTTCAGTCTGGGCACAAGATTTTAGGCAACAATAGATAGTCACCAGTTCTTTCTGTGTAAAAGCACATCCAGAGTCTTAATAATTTTCAGCCCCTCCACTGGCAACAACCTAGTCTAAGCCCCATTTTCTCTCACCTAGATTACTGCAGTAGCTCCCTCATTGGTCCTCTGCTTCCTCTCTCAAACTTTGTTCTAGTTATTGATTGTTGCATACCAAGATTTACCAAAATGTTTGCTCACGATTTTGTGGGCCAGGAATTCAGAATTGCTCATCAGGATGGTTTGTCTTTGCATTGTCTCCTTGCATTGTTACGTGGGGCAGCTTGACTGAGGCTAGAGGATCTGCTTCCAAGATGGTCCACTTATATGGCTGGAAAGTATTGTTGGCTCTTGGCTATGAGGTTAGCCAGGGTTGTCATCTGGGGCCTCAGTTCCTCTCCATAAGGGCCTTTCCTTGAGGCTACCTGGGCTCTCCCACGGCATGGTGGCTGAGTTACATATGAATGAGTGTCCCAAGACACTAGAAGTGGGAGCTGCCAGTTTCTGAATGCCTGGGTCTTCACTTTCATTATATCCTATTGGTCAACACAATTACGCAGCCAGCCCAGATTTAAGGGAAGAAAAAATAGACCCTACCTTTCAATGAGAGGAGTGTCAAAAACTTGTGATTGTCTTTAATGTTCCACGTCCTTCTATAATCAGTTATTTTCAGAGTATCACAAGTCAACTTTAAAAAGTGTAAGTCAGATCATGTCACTTACCATTGCTTTAAAGCTCTCATATTTCTACTCATCACACTCAGGATACAATTCAGACTTTACTGTGGCCTATGAGGTTCTACACATCAGGCCCTTGGTTGACTTTCTAACCTCATTTCCTTTGTCACTTTTTCAAATTGTATTCTCTGACACTCTGTCTAAAGCAGTGCCCTGTTACTTTGTATACCCTTGCCCTGCATTATTTTTTTTTTTTTTTTTTTTTGCGGTACGCGGGCCTCTCGCTGTTGCGGCTTCTCCCCTTGCGGAGCACAGGCTCCGGACGCGCAGGCTCAGCGGCCATGGCTCACGGGCCTAGCTGCTCTGTGGCATGTGGGATCTTCCCGGACCGGGGCACGAACCCGTGTCCCCTGCATCGGCAGGCAGACTCTCAACCACTGCGCCACCAGGGAAGCCCGCCCTGCATTATTTTTTTCATGCACTTATCATTGCCTGATATATTCTAAGTTTAGCTATTGATTTATCCAACTCAGCCCCTAGAGTGTGAGTCCATGAGGGCAGGGACTTTAGTCAATCCCTTATCTCCATTGCCTAGAACAATGTCTGGCACTCTACTAGTAGGTGCTCTGTAAATATTTGTTGAATTAATGAATGGTACCTTTTGAATTTTTTCTCTGCTAGGAGAAAAGCTTCTGTGTACATGACTTTCTGCCATACTTTCTCACTTTCCTTGGAGCGAGAGTAGACTTGGTGTCAATCAAGTTTATTTACCTATGCAGTATAAGGAGGGAAAGCAAGGTGAAAGATACAATGCTTTTGGCAGGAGAAAGGGTTGGAAATCAGTTGGCTAATATTATACGGGAAGTACCACTATTAACTTAAGTATTTAGGACATGTGTGTGTAATAAGAAACAAATGATACAATATGTGCTCTTAAAGAGTTTAGGATTAGAGAAATGTCAATGTGATGACGGCTCAAGTGTGGCAGAATGTCTAAATGAAAAGATTGGTGGCATTGAAATCAGACAAACCTGTACTCTTTTCTCTAGGCATGAGACCCAGTAATCAACTTGCTTAACTTCTTTGAGCCTTGGCTTCTTCATCTATGAAGAATACATACTAATATTCTCTAAACATCTCTGTGAGAATTAAACACGTCATTCTATCTGTGGTAGGCTTAAAACAGGACAGCAGATTTTTAGTCGTTGCTTCCATTGAGAGGTGGGCAGTCTATGTATTCTCCCCTTAAATTTAGGCAGATTGTGTTTGCTTAGGCCAAAAGAGTACAGCAGAAGTGATAGTATGTTACCTCCAAAGCTAGGTCACAAATGGCCAGACAGAATTCTCATTCTTGAAACACTGAGCTACCATATAAGAATTCTTGACTACCCTGAGACCACCATGCTGGGGTGGCCACATGTAAGCCTAGTTGAGTCCTAGTTGAGCTGTTCTTCAGCCGTCCCAGCTCAAGCAACAGATATTTGAGTGAAGATACCATCTTGCTTGTGGATCCTCCAGCTACTCCAGCTCTTGGTTATTGAGTCACTCCCAGCCCTGAAGGTTACCTCAGCCAAAGCCCCAAACAAGATGAACAGAGAAGAACTGTCCCCACAGTGCTCTTTCCAAATCCCTGACACACAGAATTCATGAGCATAATAAAATGGCTACTGTTTCAAGTCCCTGTGTTTTGGGGATGGTTTGTTACACAGTGAGAAACAACTGGAACAGAATGGAAGCCACCCAATGGTCCTTTGTATAAAGTAGGTGATCTCAGCATGTAAGTTCCCTCCTCCTTTCCTTCTAAATATAATAAGAGGTTAAAGAGGAGGGACCTGCCTGCAGACTTTATGGAGTGGTAGGTTTTGAGTTCGGTCTTAAAGGTAGCACAGGATTTCAACAGGGAGATGAAAGGGTGTCACAGAAAGACATTCCAGACAAGGAATGTCAGTGGGAGTGAGCGTGGCTAGCACCAGAGACTTAGAGTAAGTCTTTAGATGACTCACTGTTAGAAGTATGCAGTGGTCAGCCCCTACTCCTTCAGACAGGAGATAAAACTGCTCAGAAGGAGGGGACTTCCTAAGTAGCCCCTCCTTTATTTTATGCTGAGAAATGAAATGTGGTGATCGGACCTTGCCACCAGGGCCCCTCCTCCAGGCCTAGTCCTTGCCAGGAGTGAGTCACAGACACTGCAGCGCTGCTGGGGTCCTCACACTGGCCCCTTGCTTCTGGCTTGGTACACTCTCTGTGCCTGCCTCTCGCTGCTCCCTCCTCTGGTCTAAACCTCAGGCCCTCTTCTTACCCACTTGCCTCAGCTTCTTTCTCTTTGTTTACTGCTTGAGACTCTCCTATCCCTCTATGGCCCAACATGTTTTTCCTCCTATTTCTTCTGTAGGAGTAGAAATAAAAATGTAATTTTGCCACTTTCTCATGCTTTACCAAAACATGGACACCTTTTAAAAAGGGAGAGTGTTTGTGAGTGTGTGTTTGCATATACTTACCATTCACATTCACCTTTATTTCAGGCGGGGAATTTATATTAAAAACACTCTAATAGATGGCAGTCTTTTCAGGGGTGAAGACCATGACTTTTAGGTAAATTATGATTCTTGCCTAAGACAGTTCTCAAGTGTATACACTGAATAAATAATGAGTTACCATGAAAGGATTTTCAATTCTTAGTGTGCAAGAAATCCTTTCCACCTCAGTGGGGCAGCATAGTTGCCACCATGTTAGACTTGAATCTGAGAGCTGTATTTATTGAGCACCCCAAGCTTCTTCCCCACTAAAATGGAACCTAGAGTCTGAGATTCCCCTGGGAGCAGAATTCAGCACAACCTGAAGGCAGAATTTTTGATCCTGGCCTGAGCAGTATTATCAGTCCTTACACTAGGTCAATTTCATGGACATACTTTTCTTACTTCATTCTCCCAACCTGATGGTTTCTATCTATAAACAGGGCAGATTTTTCTTGGTGTGTTGAATCATCATTAAAATCCGAGTAACCCTGATGTTCAAAGAACAGACTAGTATGGTACCCCTATAAAGCAACTCTGTATTAATAATGCTTCTGTAAACCCAGCTTGCTCTATCCCTACCCTTGGATAAAATCTTGGCTGAGCTTGAAAGTTATCTTCTTATTTTCAGATAATAAAATGTTTTCTAGTCACTTTAGTTGGAAAGAAAAAAGCTAGACTCAGTTCCATTTATTAGGTCCAGTTTAGTGTAATGATGAAAAGTAGGAACCCGCTCAAAGGTAAAACTTTAGACCTATGCAGATAGAAGGCTGAAAGTGGTGAAGGGGACAGAGTAGGGGTGTCTGAATGTAAGGGGTACCTACAATTCTCAGTGTTATATTTCTGCCCTTCCTCCCCCAGCTTGGTAACCATGATTCTGACCTTCATCCCCACATTGGCATCTTGAAGTTGGCGGATGGGTATGAAAGGAAAGGAATGAGGACAGGTGAGGTCCTATAGGACTGGAACTCTTGTGAGCTGGCGCTGGAGCACTGTAGGCTAGGCAGAAGGTTGAAGCTGATTCTCCTGTGGCATGTTTTTGAGTCTTTGGAACTTCCCTCAATAACTCATCACTGAGGATCTTTAGCCTGCTGTGTTCTGTCACAAGTGAAGTACTCGCTGGCTGGCTGCCTTTGTTACTTTCCTCAGATCTGGGCATCTGGTGATTTATCTCTAGCACATTTCTGCTGAGGTTTCCTTGCTCCCCCAGAGGGTCCTTGTATTAGTTTTCTATTGCTGTAAAACAAATTATTACAAACTTAGTGGCTTAAAACAATGTAAATTTATTATCTCACAGTTTCTGTAGGCCAGAAGTCCAGGCACAGCATGACTGGGTCCTCTGCTCAGGGTCCAACTAGGCTGAAATCAAGGTGTTGGCCAGAGTGGTGATCTCAAATGTGGTTAGGGGTCCTTTTCCAGTCTCACATGATTGTTGGCCAAATTTATTTCCTTGCAGCTCAAGAACTCCCAAAGGCTGCATCTTTCAGGCCAGCAGGAGAGAGTCTCTGTGACACTTTGCCTTCTTTTAAAGCTCATCGAATTAGGTCAGGCCCGCTCAGGAAATCTGTCCTTTGATCAACTCAGAGGATTAGTAGCCTAATCATGGGAGTGATATTCTATCATGTTCATAAGTCTTGCCCAATAGAGGCGATTATACAAGGGGAGGGGATTATATAGCAATGTACACAAGGGGGCAGGAATCTTAAAGATTACCATACCTCTCTTGGGAAGGGACTATAATTCCTCGCCACCCAGCTGTCATCTCTCTCATGTGGCCCATGTCTGAGATTCTCTTTCTGTGGGGATACAGTTGCTTTCCAGTTACAGCTCCCTACTCTTCTTCTACAGACTGCTTTAGCTAGATCTGACCCTTTATATTTCTCAGATATGGCCCAGTTTCCATTTACTTTGTCTCTGGAGACCTCTAACAAGCTCACCAAGTGATCTCCTTGAAGCCTCTCTCATTAGTACTGAGGTGAGGGTAGAAATTTCCAAAAAAATTCCTTGCTCCAATCTTCAGTTCTTCCAGCCTTATCAAATGGTTTCTTTATATACCTGTGAGCGGGTGAGGGAACAAGGGTCACAAAACAGTTTGAGAACACCTCTTTTGTAAATCCTGCTCAGCTTGTTTGTTATCTCTCTTTGAAATTTGGGGATAATTGGCACCACTCCTGTGGTCTCAGTTAAAACTGAGACCAAAACAGTTCCACAACATTCTGGTATTTGAAGCTTATTATTGCTCGCTTTCAGTGGGTTCTCACTATGTGTCACACTCCACTATGCACATAAAAGGGGGAAACTGAGGCTTAGAGGTTAAGTTACTTGTTCAGGGCCACACTGTTGATAAACAGTAGAGCTGCAGTTTGAATCCAGGTCTGACAACACAGCCCATGTCTTAACCACTATCTGTACTGCCTTCGTAATATTTTTGTTCGCAACTTTTAATCCCCAAATAAAATCACTTGGGTTGCATTGAATCAAATTGCCTAGTGATAATTAGACTGCTGAATTTATTGTCATTTTGGTTCTGTCTTTTTTTGTGTTATATATTTATGGAAAATCTCAAGGCAAATACTGGTACAGTTAGGGCTGTGTCTTTCCTCCTGCTCTGGGAAAACATCCCCGGTGATGTTCTGATCAGTTAGTTACAAACAATTGACTGACTGCAGATCTGGCCCTTTGTCAACTAGAAGCGCAAAGAAAGCTTATCAAATTCAGAGTCTGAGAATACGATTGGGACGATGGGCAAAGGCAACCCAAAGAGCACCTTGTTTCTATCTCAGGCAATGTTCTTGCAAGTGTCTAGGTTTACATGGAAGTCTCAGAGTGGGTCACAAGTGGAAAGTTTGAGAAATTACATTCCGTGGATGGAGGAATGTGTGCTGTTGATTTGTTTGTATTCGCTCTGTCACAACTAAAGAAAGAGCCCACACTTGGATGTGGATATTTATTGAATATATTTCATAACTGCCTTTTTTGAAGCGTCTGGTTGCCTTATGTTGATTCAGAACATTCACCACCCTGCTACTCAGCTGTTTTTTTTTGTTTGTTTGTTTGGTCACAGGCAGAGTCAACCCACCAAATAGAGCCAAACCTCAGGATTGCAGGAGACTCAGCCACTCTCCAGGCTGGAAAATGTGTCTTAGTAACAATAAGCTACCTCGAGGCATTTGGAGCGGCCAGCTCTCCTTGGCTTAGGCCAAGGTGGCAGGGAACAGTACAATGATTGCATCTCGTGTGGAAGGATTTCTGGGGTAACTTTAGCCCCATGGGGATGGAAAGTTTGGGAATGGTACCAGGATAAGAATTAAGACCAAATGTGCGGGCAGGAAGGCAGACTTTAATAGACTGTTGGTTGTTCAGCAGGACACTGAATGCTATTCCTGAGCTAGAGCTTTGAAATCTTCAGGTCTCTACCAAAGATGTGTTGCTCTTGATTAGCCACACAATCTTTCTTCTGTAGCTTTCCATAGTAAGAATTTAATCTCAGGCTGCCTTCCCTTGATATCAAATGGAATATGCTCAGGGAATGGAAATTAATTTCAATAGTTGACTAAATAAAACCCAATTAAGATAAATTTGCTCCCAGTGAAACATGTGCCATACATTCCAGAACAATGCAGAAATGACTGACTTTGGATGGTCTGGCTTTATTCCTAAGTTACCGTCTCCATATTTCTGTTCCCTAATTAGGGAAACAGCCCAGAGGAGACTAAGGAGAGAATGGGTTGCCTTTTGTAAGCTTTAAAAGGTCATTGCAGGCCCATGAATTTAAGTCCATGGAGAAAGGAAAGTGGTGGAGAAACTCTGAGCTTGGATGGGGTTTTGTGGTTAGATATGATGCAACCAGGAATGAGTGTTGGAAGTTATGTTCTCCAGATGGCTTCGTGTCTCAGACCAGGCCAGAGATATCATTTAATTCCCTTGAGCTGCTCATGTTAAATATGTCTGGGATAGAAAACACAACTAAGTTAGAAGTCTGTAGAGGAGGAGCTTGTTCTGGGAAATTCCTTTCCATGTAGCTGGTCTCAGCCCTTTGTGGGAGATTTTTCTTTGCTCCCTGAAACAAAATTCCTGGGGAGTTAATGATCACCTTTATTAAATAGAGGTCCTTATTGGGACACTATTGATAAAAGGAACCTCACCTTTGTTGAGAACTGACAGTGTATCATGAATTCAGTACTCAGATGATTGAATGAGATAATCTAGAGAGTAATTTTTTATCCCTGTTTTACAGAATGAAAAAATTGAGTCAAAGAGTGGTTAAATTGTCCAGGGGTGAGTGAGAAGTTTTAAATTGAAGCAAATCTTCTGAATCCCGTGTTCTCTCTAATACTGCACCATTGCAATAACATCATCATCATCATAGTTAATATGTACTTAGTACTTTTAACATTCAAAACTTTTCATGTTTATCTCCTCATCTAAATAAGGTATGTATAAATGAGATAAGGAGAAATTGAACAGTTTGTCTAAAATCACACAGAAAGTTGAGATCAGAATCAGAGCCCAGGGGCCTGGTGATTATTTCAGGGAACTGTACATCTGGTCCTACCTGGGAAATCTGAAGATCAGCCACCTAAGTTGTCAGAGTCTTTTGTGGCCATTTTTTGTCTCAGTGCTTATTCAAGCTAGGAATGTGCTTAGTGCAATATTTTCCTTGAAGGAGTGATGTGGGGAGCATTTACGGGACCACTTTGTCACTTTTCTTGCAGAAGAGGCTGAGTTTTTCTGGAATATCTTTCCCCTAGTAAAGCTTCATTCTGGCCACTGTGTTACCTGGACAGAGAACAGATTGTTGGTCAGAGCTATTGTATCCTGCTGTGTAGGCTGTATACTGCACACATAGTCTCTGATTTGTAGAGTGCCTTTGGAGTCATGCAAATGGTAGCTGTGCCTAGTAGCTGATTCCTCACATTCTGACACTGAGCTGCCAAGAAAGGTCAGCAATTGGGGTGTTGGGAACACATTTTTCTTCTTAGGTTACAGTGTATCAGGCTGACCTTCTCCAGAAGATACTTGTCAATCCCTTAGATCCACCAGGGTCTCATTTGATACAGGGTTGTTCTGGGCCCTGTGATGATGGACAGAGATGCCTTACCTTGTTGAAGACCCTGGCTAAGACAACCTATTTCCTTAAATAGGAAAGGGATCTTCAGGTTCAATGTCTCACACTGGCCAAGTAACAGTAAAGATTTCATTATCTATCATCTGTCTATTTATCTATCTATCTATCTGTCTATCTATCGATCTATCATCTATTCATCTACCCACAAAGAAAGGGGATTCATTTGTTCTTAGGACCACCTGATTGTAAGAGTATTTAGCCTTTTCCCTTTACTAATCTTGTTTCAGTCTGGAACTACTTTTATGTTCAACTCTCTTGAATAAATATTAGCAAGACTTTTATGGGCTTGCTGCCATTGATTGCTGATATAAAATGGTGTAAAATTATGAGGAGCCTTTGAAATTCTCAAGGACAGTATTTGCATTTCCAGGAAATTTGTAAATAGATGGGACAAAAGAAGAGGCTTTTGTGTCCAGATTACTCCTCTATACTTAGCTCTTTTCATTTGATTTCTAATCAATAACAGGAGGATGGCTGGTGACTTTGTACATTTAGATTGAAAACAATATCGCCATGTTAATAATCACTGTTGGTTGGTGCAGCAGATTAGGCTGTTTTATCATTAAGAATGAATCTCTGCAGGCTTTAAAGTTTATGAAATATAGAATTTCCTCTTCTAGAAAATGTTAAAAATAAAACAACCTGGGTTTCTAGGTTTAAAAGAGCTTAGCCTGGTCAGAAGTGCCAATTTATCTGTAATCAAAAGGTAATAATTGTTCCATGATTCAGTGGCTACATTTGTACCTTTATGAATAAAGAAAAGAGGGATTTAATTTATAAAAGACTGAGTGTAAGCAAATGTTCTTGCATGATGGCTTTTACAAGGCTTGTCTGCTGCCCATGGTTCCAAAACCTGAATGCATTGCCATTCATTTGCAGTAGAAAGAAAGAACTCTTACATTTTTCTTTTTTGGCCGTACTGCGCGGCATGCAGGATCTTAGTTCCTTGACTAGGGATTGAATCCGTGCCTCCTGTAGTGGTAGCACGGAGTCCTAACCACTGGACAGCCAGGGAATTTGTTTTGTGCATGCGAATGATCGAGCAAGTGAGAGAAACTACACTACTAGTGCATGTGTTTGTTCGGTTTATCTTCCTTTGTGAGATGTGTTAAGTTTACATTAGAAAGTGGGCTAATGACAAACTAAGTTTGGGGTTTTATTAATCAAAGTTTGAACTACAGCTTCTATGTTCCTTTCCTGGAATTCTGTCTCCTATAATGTCCTCGCTGTGTATCTTGGAAGAGGTCTCTTTCTCTCTGGGTCCCCTCAGGTCTTCCTGTGACCCAGAAGGACAATTTCTACAGTGTCTGGTTGGGACAGCAGGGCCAGACCAAAATAGTATACTCCTGGGCTCTGATTCCTGACCTTTTTTGGAATTACAAACACCAGATCTTTTGACTTCATGGCACATTCCCACTCTTCTTAAAAGTGCTGTATGGCACTTTTTAAATTAAAGTGAATTAACGCTCTCTGTTTTCAGAATTTGGGCAGTGTAAAACTGGGACTGTAATTCATTGTTTCAAAGATTCTTGAAAGGTGATAGCAGCTTACGTTGACTGAGTTCTTACCTGTGGGTCTGGCACTGGGCAAAGAGATTTATATCCTTCTCTCTTCTACAATCCTATAAGGTAGCTCTTGTTATGAGTGCTACTTTAGAGATGATAAACTCAAGGCAGAAAGAGGTAAGATCCATTGCCAATGTCACCCAATAGGTAGTGATAGTAGAGATGGGACCTGACCGTGGAAAGAATGAATCTGGTCCTACTTCAGGCAGCAAGAGGAAGCTCTCACTCTGTTTGAGACCCATGAGAGAGGTCATGCTCACGGTCTCTCGTGGTGACTCTTTGTGAGGTCACCAGATAATACTCTTTCAGTGGTAGTTCTCTCTTTCTAATGGCATTAGGACTGCTGGGATCAATGACAGCCACTGAAACAACACTTTTGGAAGGCATGGAAGGTATTGGAGTCTCAGGAAAACATTAGTTATTTTTCGGTTATGCTAGACACAAGGGCACAACCAAATATAACATTGATTCTCTAAAGGCTTCTGGGTAGATTATAATGGGTCAGTGAGGCAGTCTGATAGTATGAGACTAGAACTTCCCCAAGCAGCAGCTCTTGTTGGAAATTCACACTATTCAGTGCAATCATTCATGAGTTAATAACCAAGACTTCCACACCCCTGAAATGTGGTTGAGCTTCCCAGCTGGATGTTGTGTAGGGTTATTCTCCTGGCTTGGAACAGCATGAATGGAGACAATTCTAAAATCAAATGTCACAGAATTGTTCAACCCACTGCAATAAGAATTTCCTGAGTGCCTACCTTGAGCAAAGATGCAGGACAGGGGTCTCAAAGACAAGTAAGACTTAATCCTTGCCCTGAAAGAGGGCTGTGATCTAGACTGGGTCTGGGACACATGTACAAATAACTCTTTTGCAAGGAGAGAAACATTGCGTTTTAATTATCAGGCTTGTCCAGCATCTAAATCATCCTTCTCTGAAAGTTGAATTCATAGCTAATGATTCATTAGCTGTGGAGAAAGAGATGGTACTTACGTGGATACTTTCATTTTTAATCCAGTCATTTATTTATTTAATTGATGGTGGCTCTTTCCCTCAGAAGTTTGTAGCAGATCAAAATATTAATGTTGGCTGATGATCAGCTGTGTTGTGTTCACTTTGCTGTTGTTGCTATTTCAGGCGTTTGTTTTTCCAACCCTTTTGAACCTGTCACTCTCCTGTTTAACACCTTCAAGGTCTGCCTCTGTTCTTAGGATAAAGTCCAAAAATGACAATGTAACCACCACCAACTTCTTTGTTTGCTCAGTACACTTACCTTCTCTTATTTATCAAATACTTCTATATGGCTGAATGGGTGCCAGGCACTGTTCTAAGTGTTTTATATCAGTTAACTCCTTTAAACCCCCAAATAATCCTATAGGGTTTTTGTTATATTCCTCACTCTCCTGTTACAGGTGGGGAAACTGTAGCAAAGATTAAGTAGCTTGCTTGAGGTCAGGCAGCTAGTAACCCAGGCAGCCTGACTGGAGTCTGCTCTCAGCACTGCACTACATTGGTTCTTTTAGAGCTTTGCCATCTGCTTACTCATTTCAGGGACTTCACAAATGTATTCCTTCTGCCTGGAATTGGAGGCCCTCCTTACTCTGGCTCCATCACCACCTCCTTCTCCTTCCTGTCTTCTACCTATTATGTCACCCTTTTAGCTCTCAGTTTAAATAGCACTTTTCCCTGACAATTACCCCAAACGGAGTTACTACCATATTACTTACTGCAGAAGCACCCTGTATCTTTCTTTTATTGAACATAACACATTTTGATTAAATATTTGAATAATGAAGATATTTTTCATTTATACTAGACTGTTATGGTTATGCAACTTGAGGGTAGGGCCATGTCTGTGTCCTCAGCACCTGGCACGGTACCTAGCCCATTGTAGGTTGTAAATTAATCTACATTAATTACATTTCCTTACATTAATTAACTACACTTAGGAAGTTAAATAAACCATGAGACTGGGGACAGACAAACAGGGAGACTGTCTGTGGTAGAGGGATGAATGCAGACTCCTTGTAGGCAAAGGGCCCGGCAGCTGGTCCTGCCTCCCTCCCTGACAGGCCGAATAGTGTTGGGCAAACCCCCTACCCGCTTGAGTCTCCTTTTCCTTGTATGTAAAATAGGGCCCCAAACAGCTGTGTGTCCACCCCAAAAGCTATTATGAGGACCAAATGAAAGGGGAGAGGAGCACTCATGAGGCCACTCTCTCCTACCTTTTTATTGGTTGTCATGATTTTTTCATATTTATTGAAATGGCATATTTGACTCCATTTGCTTTATGAAGGTTGTTCATATGAAGGTTGCATAAGAAAAATCAATCAAAGCAGACTGACCAAACCTCTGGACCCAGCTTCAAATTGTAGGAAACATCTAGGACAGAGGAACATGTTGAACTGCACCATGAATATATAGTAAGAAAGATTTAGACTATGGGGAATTCTTTGGCTCAAATGCACTGGCTCCTTCAATAGGCACATTGTAAGGAAAAGAGGTGGAGGTGGTGATGGTGGGAACTATAGATTAGAGTGACTTAATTTCAATTTTTTTTTAAAGAGCCAGGTAAAATTAGTGTCCAAGGATACACACGTGTGTGATAAGCCTACAAAAGTGCAAGAAAAGGATTACCATAAAAGTTAGGATATTGGTTATGCATTTGGGGAAAGGATACACGAAAAGGCATCTGGGGTGGCTTGGCAACATTTAATTTCTTAACCTGGGTACAAGAGTTTTTGTCTTATAATAATTCACTATACTGTGCATTTTTTGGTGTGTGCGGTTTTCATTATCTCTGCTTTATCTTTCAGTGAAATGACTTAAAAAAATTAAAACAATACAAAGAAAGAACTCAGCCCATGAACAAATAATAATAATATAGAGACATAAATATAAAATACGAGAGATGATCGAAAACTCACAAACATCAGTAAAACTATACACTGATGATAGCCTAAGTAAGGAGTGGGTACTTCTGAAAAGGACCAGATAATACATATCTTAGGCTTTTGTGGACTATTCAACTCTGCCATTGTAGGTGAAAGCAGCCGTAGAAAAAATGTAAACAGTGGGCAGGGCTGTGTTCCAATAAAATTTAATTTATAAAAATAGTCCAAGGATGAATTTGGCCTAAGGGTGCTGGTTTCCTGACCCCTAATTTGCAATGGTAAGTCAGAATGCTGTCTGGCATGTCTTCCCAGTGTCTACTAGATGAAATCAGCCCAGCTTATACCCAAAACTTCCTTCAAAGTATTTATTAGAGGAGGGGACCCATTTATTCTAACACTGCTTTATCTTTAAAAAGGCTATGAAAAACTTTATCTTTTGGAATTGCCTTCAGAGATGAGGCAGCAGTGGTGGCATGTCTGTGTCTTTTTAAGTTGAATTTAAGTTTTGGAAATACTGTACTAGTCATTAAGAGCCAATGTTGATGGGTGGTGTTTTCCATCAAAAACTTTCAGGGAGGGGGGACCTTCAAGATGGCAGAGGAGTAAGATGCGGTGATCACCTTCCTCCCCACAAATACATCAGAAATACATCTACATGTGGAACCACTCGTACAGAACACCTGCTGAATGCTGGCAGAAGACCTCAGACTTCCCAAAAGGCAAGAAACTCCCTGCGTACCTGGGTAGGGCAAAAGAAAAAAGAATAAACAGAGACAAAAGAATAGGGACGGGACCCGCACCAGTGGGAGGGAGCTGTGAAGGAGGAAAGGTTTCCACACACTAGGAAGCCCCTTCACTGGTGGAGACAGAGGGTGGGCGGGGGGGGGGAGCTTTGGAGCCACAGAGGAGAGCACAGCCACAGGGGTGCGGAGGGCAAAGCGGAGAGACTCCTGCACAGAGGATTGGTGCTGACCAGCACTTACCAGCCCGAGAGGCTTGTCTGCTCACCCGCCGGGGCGGGCGGGGGCTGGGAGCTGAGGCTCGGGCTTCGGAGGTCAGATGCCAGGGAGAGGACTGGGGTTGGCTGCATGAACACAGCCTGAACGGGACTAGTGCGCCACAGCTAGCTGGGAGGGAGTCCAGGAAGAACTCTGGAACTGCCTAAGAGGCAAGAGACCATTGTTTTGGGGTGCATGAGGAGAGGGGTTTCAGAGCAACACCTAAAAGAGCTCCAGAGACGGGTGCGAGCCGCGGCTATCAGCGCAGACCCCAGAGATGGGCATGGAACTCTAAGGCTGCTGCTGCAGCCACCAAGAAGCCTGTGTGCAAGTGCAGGTCACTATCCACATACCTCCCATCCAGAGAGCCTGTGCAGCCGGCCACTGCCAGGGCCCTGTGATGCAGGGACAACTTCCCCGGAAGAACATACGGCATGCCTCAGGCTGTTGCAACCTCATGCTGGCCTCTGCTGCTTCAGGCTCGCCCCACATTTCTGTACCCCTCCCTCCCCACGACCTGAGTGAGCAGGAGCCCCTAATCAGCTGCTGTTTTAACCCCGTGCTGTCTAGGTGGGGAACAGAGGCCCTCAGGTGACCTACACACAGTGTCAGGCCAAATCCAAAGCTGAACCCAAGGAGCTGTGCGAACAAAGAAGAGAAAGGGAAATTTCTCTCAGCAGCCTCAAGAGCAGTGGATTAAATCTCCACAATCAACTTGATGTACCCTGCATCTCTGGAATACCTGAAACGACAATGAATCATCCCAAAATTGAGGCAGTGGAATTTGTGAACAACTATAGACTTGGGGTTTGCTTTCAGCATCTAATTTGTTTCTGGTTTTATGTTTTTTGTAGTTTAGTATTTAGAGTTTATTATCATTGGTAGATTAGTTTATTGATTTGGTTGCTCTCTTGCTTTTATATATGTAAAATTAAATACAAAAATTAAATACAAAGAAAAAATATTAAAAGCAGCAAGGGAAAAGCGACAAATAACATACAAGGGAATCCCCATAAGGTTAACAGCTGATTTCTCAGCACAAACTGCAAGCCAGAAGGGAGTGACAGGACATACTTAAAGTGGTGAAAGGGAAAATCCTACAACCAAGATTACTCTACCCAGCAAGGATCTCATTTAGACTCAACAGAGGAATGAAAAGCTTTACAGACAAGCAAAAGCTAAGAGAATTCAGCACCACCAAACCAGATTTACCACAAATGCCTAAGGAACTTCTCTAGGCAGGAAACATAAGAGAAGGAAAAGACCTACAATAACAAACCCAAAACAATTAAGAAAATGGTAATAGGAACATACATATCGATAATTACCTTAAATGTAAATGGATTAAATGCTCCAACCAAAAGACATAGACTGGCTGAATGGATACAAAAACAAGACCCGTATATATGCTGTCTACAAGAGACCCACCTCAGACCTAGGGACACATACAGACTGAAAGTGAGGGGATGGAAAAAGATATTCCATGCAAATAGAACGGAAAAGAAAGCTGGAGTTGCAATCTCGTATCAGATAAAATATACTTTAAAATAAAGATTACTACAAGAGGCAAAGAAGGACACTACATAATGATCAAGGGATCAATCCAAGAAGATATAATAATTGTAAATATTTATGCACCCAACGTAGGATTGCCTCAGTACATAAGGCAAATGCTAATGGCCAAAAATGGGGACATCAACAGTAACACAATCATAGTAGGGGACTTTAACACCCCACTTTCACCAATGGAGAGATCATCCAAAATGAAAATAAATAAGAAAGCACAAGCTTTAAATGACACATTAGACAAGATGGACTTAATTGATATTTATAGGACATTCCATCCAAAAACAACAGAATACACTTTCTTCACAAGTGCTCATGGAACATTCTCCAGGACAGATCATATCTTGGGTCACAAATCAAGCCTTGGCAAACTTAAGAAAATTGAAATCGTATCAAGTATCTTTTCCAACCCCAAGCTATGAGACTAGATATCAATTACAGGAAAAAAATCTGTAAAAACTACAAACACATGGAATATAAACAATACACTACTAAATAACGAAGTGATCACTGAAGAAATCAAAGAGGAAATCAAAAAATACCTAGAAAAAATGACAATGAAAACACGATGACCCAAAACCTATGGGATGCAGCAAAAGCAGTTCTAAGAGGGAAGTTTATAGCAATACAATCCTACCTCAAGAAACAAGAAACATCTCAAATAAACAACCAAAACTTACACCTAAAGCAATTAGAGAAAGGAGAACAAAAAAACCCAAAGTTAGCAGAAGGAAAGAAATATAAAGATCAGATCAGAAATAAATGAAAAAGAAATGAAGAAAACAATAGCAAAGATCAGTAAATCTAAAAGCTGGTTCCTTGAGAAGATAAAATTGATAAACAGATTCAATTCAATAAAATTAGAAATGAAAAAGGAGAAGTAGCAACTGACACTGCAGAAATACAAAGGTTCATGAGAGGTTACTGCAAGCAACTATATGCCAATAAAACGGCCAACCTGGAAGAAATGGACAAATTCTTAGAAAAGCACAACCTTCCGAGACTGAACTAGGAAGAAGTAGAAAATATAAATAGACCAATCACAACCACTGAAATAAAACTGTGATTAAAAAGCTTCCAACAAGCAGCCGCATAGCACACGGAGATCAGCTCGGTGCTTTGTGACCACCTAGAGGGGTGGGCTAGGGAGGGTGGGAGGGAGATGCAAGAGGGAGGAGATATGGGGATATATGTATATGTATAGCTGATTCACTTTGTTATAAAGCAGAAACTAACACACAATTCTAAAGGAATTATACTCCAATAAAGATGTTAAAAAAAAAAAAAAAAAAGAAATCTTTCAAACAAAAGCCCAGGACTAGATGGCTTCACAGGCAAATTATATCAAACATTTAGAGAAGAGCTAACACCTATTGTTCTCAAACTCTTCCAAAATATAGCAGACGGAGGAACACTCCCAAACTCATTCTACGAGGCCACAATCACCCTGAAACCAAAACCAGACAAAGATTTCACAAAGAAAGAAAACTACAGGCCAATATCACTGATGAACATAGATGCAAAAATCCTCAACAAAATACTAGCAAACAGAATCCAACAGCACATTAAAAGGATCATACACCGTGATCAAGTGGGGTTTATCCCAGAAATGCAAAGATCCTTCCATATATGCAAATCAATCAATGTGATAAACCATATTAACAAATTGAAGGAGAAAAAACATATGATGATCTCAATAAATGCAGAAAACACTTTCAGCAAAATTTAACACCCTTTTATGATAAAAAAAAAACCCTCCAGAAAGTGGGCATAGAGGGAACTTACCTCAACATAATAAAGGCCAGATATGACAAAGCCACTACCAACATCGTTCTCAATGGTGAAAAACTGAAACCATTTCCACTAAGATCAGGAACAAGACATGGTTGCCCACTCTCACCACTATTAGTGAACGTAGTTTTGGAAGTTTTTGCCATGGCAATCAGAGAAGAAAAATAAATAAAAGGAATCCAAATTGGAAAAGAAGAAGTAAAGCTGTCACTGTTTGCAGATGACATACTATACATAGAGGATCCTAAAGATGCTACCAGAAAACTACTAGAGCTAATCAATGACGTTGTTAAAGTAGCAGGCTACAAAATTAATACACAGAAATCTCTTGCATTCCTATACACTAACGAAAAATCTGAAACAGAAATTAAGGAAACACTCTCATTACCACTGCAACAAAAAAAGTAGAATACCTAGGAATAAACCTACCTAAGGAGAAAAAAGACCTGTATGCAGAAAACTATAAGACACTGATGGAAGAAATTAAAGATGATAGAAAATGGAGAGATATACCATGTTTTGGGGTTGGAAGAATCAACATTGTGAAAATGACTATACTACCCAAAGCAATCTACAGATTCAATGCAATCCCTATCAAACTACCAATGGCATTTTTCACAGAATTAGAACAAAAAATTTCACAATTTTTATGGAAACACAAAAGACCCTGAAGAGCCAAAGCATTCTTGAGAAAGATAAATGGAGCCGGAGGAATCAGACTCCCCGACTTCAGACTATACTACAAAGCTACAGTCATCAAGGCAGTATGGTACTGGCACAAAAACAGAAATATAGATCAATGGAACAGGATAGAAAGTCCAGAGATAAACCCACGCACATATAGCCACCTTATCCTTGATAAAGGAGGCAAGAATATACAGTGGAGAAAAGACAGTCTCTTCAATAAGTGATGCTGGGAAAGCTGGACAGCTACATGTAAAAGAATGAGATTAGAACATTCCCTAACACCATACACAAAAATAAACTCAAAATGGATTAAAGACCTAAATATAAGACCAGACACTGTAAAACTCAGAAGAAAACATAGGCAGAACACTCTGTGACATAAGTCACAGCAAGATCCTTTTTGACCCACCTCCCAGAGAAATGGAAATAAAAACAAAAATAAACAAATGAGACCTAATGAAACTTAAAAGCTTTTGCACAGCAAAGGAAATCATAAGACGAAAAGACAACCCTCAGAATGGGAGAAAATATTTGCAAATGAAGCAACTGACAAAGGATTAATCTCCAAAATATACAAGCAGCTCATGCAGCTCGATATCAAAAAAACAAACAACCCAATCCAAAAATGGGCAGAAGACCTAAATAGACATTTCTCCAAAGAAGATATACAGATTGCCAACAAACACATGGAAGGATGTTCAGCATCACTAATCATTAGAGAAATGCAAATCAAAACTATAATGAGGTATCACCTCACACAGGTCAGAATGGCCATCACCAAAAAATCTACAAACAATAAATGCTGGAAAGGGTGTGGAGACAAGGGAACCCTCTTGCACTGTTGGTGGGAATGTAAATTGATACAGCCCGTATGGAGGACAGTGTGGAGGTTCCTTAAAACAGTAAAAATAGAACTACCATACGACCCAGCAATCCCACTACTGGGCATATACCCTGAGAAAACCATAATTCAAAAAGAGTCATGGGGCCTCCCTGGTGGCGCAGTGGTTGAGGGTCCACCGGCCGATGCAGGGGAGACGGGTTCGTGCCCCGGTCTGGGAAGATGGCCGCTGAGCCTGCGCGTCCGGAGCCTGTGGTCCGCAACGAGGGAAAAAGAGTCATGTACCACAATGTTCACTGCAGCTCTGTTTACAATAGCTAGGACATGGAAGCAACCTAAGTGTCCATTCACAGATGAATGGATAAAGATGTGGCACATATATATAATGCAATATTACTCAGAAACAAATCTGAGTTATTTGTAGTGACGTGGATTGACCTAAAGACTGTCATACAGAGTGAAGTAAGTCAGAAAGAGAAAACCATATACCGTATGCTAACACACATGTATGGAATCTAAAAAAAAAAAGGTTCTAAAGAACCTAGGGGCAGGACAGGAATAAAGACACAGATGTAGAGAATGGACTTGAGGACACGGGGAGGGGGAAGCATAAGCTGGGATGAAGTGAGAGAGTGGCATGGACATATATACAGTACCAAATGTAAAATAGATAGCTAATGGGAAGCAGCTGCATAGCACAGGGCGATCAGCTTGGTGTTTTGTGTCCAACTAGAGGGGTGGGATAGGGAGGGTGCGAGGGAGATGCAAGAAGTAGGAGATACGGGGATATATGTGTATGTGTAGCTGATTCATTTGGTTATACAGCAGAAACTAATACACCATTGTAAAGCAATTATACTCCAATAAAGATGTTAAAGAAAAAAAACCTTTCAGGGAAAGCTTATTGTAAACTGCAGCTCATGAAAGGCTGCATTTCACTCCCTTCTATAGAGCAGACACTTTCAAATCCTTCAAATAGTTTCATGCTAAATCTGATAGTCAATCTGGCTTTAGGGATGGATTTTTCTTCAAATGATGCTACTGATATCAGAAAAAGAAATTCAGCATCATCTATATTTGTGATTTGGACATAGATTTTGTTGTTATTGTTTCATTTTGTAGGGCTCTTAGAGGGCTTCCTACTGGAGACTTATGATTTATTTTCTGGTCATGCTGGAAACACAGTGTTTCATCACTGTCTGTTACAATCCTTAAAAACAGGGTGTTGTCATTAATTTTCCCTGATTGATAAAAACACATGCTGTCTTCTCTGACTAGTCCTACTAATATGTGATATAATATTTACCAAAAAAATTTGACTTGACTCATTTTTCCCCCACAGTGAACCTTTTTCTTTTTGCTTAATAAATATTTGCTGCATAGTGCACAAATTCAGTAATTTATATCTTGTCTACTGTATGTACTATATACATATATTCTTGTGCATGCTTTATTAAAGTATGTTTACTTGTACTTTCTTAAACTGCTAAAATTTCCTTTCTTTTCTGTGTTCATATAACTCATGCAATCTTCCCTCTTTGGTGCTTTTCTTGCTTTAGTTTTTTTTTTTTTTAAATTAAAAAAATTTTTTTTGAACCCGTTTCTTTATCTACTATTACCCGTGTCGCCCAAATTCACATATTCAGCCCTCTATTTAAATGACTCCAAATCTCTTACCTTTTAGCCATTTTTCATAACATGATCAATGTCATGTTCAGCTTCCCTGTAAAAAATCTCTTTCTCTTGATATTGCTTTATCCCCATAACATTTTTAACAATTTCTACTGGATCACTTTAAGATTTATTTAATTTTGGCCCATATTTGACATTAATAGTTTTTATTTAAAAATCACAATATGTGTGTATATGTACTAGATCTCTGCTGCCAGGCAGCCATATGTTACTTTGAGAGTATCTCTAAGCTGAAACAAGTTGCAACATATTCTTGCCATAATTTCCCCCTCTTTGCTTTCAGAAACCTTATGAAATAAACATTCTCACTACTGCAGAGTCCCATCGTACGTAATGCCTCATGAGGGTTGGAAGGAACTTGACATAATTAGCCTTTAAAAAGCTCACGTGAGATATGAGAGATGAATTCAAGTATTTGAAGAACTGGTCATGTGGAAAGTGACTAGATTTGTTTTATAAACCAGAATTCATGGGTGGAAGCTACAGCAAAAAAGTTCTTGAATTCTGATAGGACAGGATCAGTGCTTGTCTGATTCATCATTTGTAGTAGATTAATTCCAAAAAATGATCCCAGTTTCTCATACCCTCCTGCTCCCACACCCTATGGGATGTGACTTTTCAGCTCCTCGCATTAAGATGCGGATTCTGTTATCTCATCTCTTGTTTTTCTTTCAAGCTGTACTTGTCCTTGCTCTGTCTAATAGAATGCAGTGGAAGTGACAGTGTGCAACTTCTGGGATAGACCTTAAGAAGCATTGCCTGCTTTCGCTTGCTCTCTTGGTCCCCTGTAACTACCTCCTGGAGGTTAAAAGCTGTGTGGTCTAGTCACCCTGTTGCCCGAGCCAACAGTCAGTCAACTGCCAGACATGTGAGTTAGGCCATCTCAGACTAGCCTAACCAACCATCCCACCAGCTGACCAGACACAGGCTGGCTTAGATCAGTAGACTCACCCAGCTGACCTGTGATCAGTAATAAATGCATATTGTTTTAAGTCACTGATATTGGGGGTGGTTTGTTACACAGTAACAGCTAACTGATATGCCATTGTAATTCCAGGATCTAGGTCAAATGCCTATCTGTCATAGAGAAAGCACCTAATATGTATTTTACATTTTATATACATGAAAGAATGACTATGGATCACTAACTCAGCTATCCAAGGATGGATGGAGCCCTTCAGGAGAGAGTGTGTTTTCAACATGGTCCATGCCATGGCCTGTCAGAATCTTTTTTGTATCATAATTCTGTCTGTCATCCATTTTTCAATTATACTCTCCCTGCCTCATGTCAAATGCAGTTTTAGTGTGCAAGTGTCTACACACACTTACAAACATCATGTTAACATTATTCAGTCTCATCTCACTAATATTTCCCCAGTGCCCTGTGATGGCAGTGAGCATTAGAAGTACAAGCAGCTGGACTGGTCTGGTAGAAGGATCAGTGAATGAATGAATATTAAGAAACCTGGGGGGGGCCTTCACTGGTGGCGCAGTGGTTGAGAGTCCGCCTGCCGATGCAGGGGACATGGGTTCGTGCCCGGGTCCGGGAGGATCCCACATGCCGCGGAGCGGCTAGGCCCGTGAGCCAAGGCCGCTGAGCCTGCGCGTCCGGAGCCTGTGCTCCGCAACGGGAGAGGCCACAGCAGTGAGAGGCCCACGGACCGCAAAAAAAAAAAAAAAAAAAAGAAACTTGAAATCTTGTCCCAGCTCTTGTAATAGCTATCTGTATAATATTGTATAAACATTTTCATTTAAACAGTTTTACACATTTCTAATTTTTCTACAGTCCCTCGTAACTCATATTTTAAAATTGAAAAAGATATTTGCCTAATATACAACATGAGAATTTTGTGAAAATATAAAGAAATAATAGATGAGATATATTTTTATCAAAGCCTGTGTGCTTCCGTAACATTTATTTTACTTAAATACTAGCTATTATTAGTCTGAGACCAATGTTGTCATGTTGTCAAGCATATTGTCAATTTTAATTATAATTCCTACTTATGTGGAACACATTCCCCCAGGACCTTGTGTGACTTTTTTTTTTTTTGTCACCAGCTCTTACTGATGGTCACAGTATCTTACCAAAATAGCTTTATATCTCCATGTAAATTTTTGTTGTTTTCTGTTTAACATCAGTGAAGTATTAGTGAGAAAAGTAATAATCCATTATAGAGTTAAAAATATTTTTGAATGTCTTACTCTAACTTTGTATTGTTTTCTTAAATAAACTACTCTTTAATATCATTAGACTAACTGCTTTAATAAAGAGTTTTATTTTGATAAATGGTATTGATTGGAGAATTTATTATCTGAATGTTAGGTTTTTGTCATTAAACTCCAACTTCTTACAAAGGCACCACCCCTCATAGGAGGGGCATTCAGTACTGTCCATGTGACCCCCCACAAATAACTTCTTGGGTGCTGAACTTGGGAATCTTAATATATAAAGTGAAAATTGTACAGAACATCACAGAACCTGTGATTATGAACACTTCTAATATGGACAGGCTTCTGTACAGTTTAGGCTGTGCAATTTGCCACATAGATTCATTTTGCCTTGGTGTTTAGAGAATCACAGAAGAAAGGGGAAGTCCTTAACAAGTTCATGATTTAGGTTTTTTTTATTGCTGTTAATTCTTTAAACTCTGAGTTTTAGATTGGGTGTTAGGGGTGAGGAGGGCTGGCTTCAAGGTATCTGATGTTAGTTAACTCAGTTAATCATGTGCAAAAATAAATCTGGCTTTCACACACTGAACTCTGACTGCTTTTCTAAATAATTCTTTGCCAGCGCCAGGCCTCAAATTAACACCTCTCTCCATATCTCGCTCTTCTTTCATGTTCATTCTGAGCTTCCAGTCATAATAAACCACCTCAGCCCTCAGCATGATTCCAACAGACACATCTCGGAAGAATTTTTACAGCAGTTTAGACCCTAATCCTAGAGGAAAGAGGTGACGTAAGGTTCTTTGGATGTTCCACGATAATCCCTGTACAGCAACTGACTATCCTGGACAAGAGACCTGGAAGCAGCTTTTGCCTTACATGACATCATTCTTCCAGAGGCTACCCTGATACCAAGCACCCCACCCCTTCCAGAAGGATCATGCTTTTATTTCTTCCCAGGTCTGAAGTCGGGGCAAGGGAGAAACAGAAGGCAGAAGGGCAGAGCCCACATTTCCTCTCCTGAGTTCCCAAGAAAGCTGTGATTTCAGTGATATTGTAAGAAAAGATTAAAATACAGATCAGTCACTTTGTGCTAAGCAGGCCAAAAAAGTGTATATAGGATTATTTATTCATGGGTACAAAGAAGCCATCTAAATATTTTAAACACAAATTAAAATTTTAAAAATGCATGAAAAGAGATTACAGTGTTTAAACTAACCTTAATTCATATGTAGTCACAGGTATAAACCTGCTTTTGAGAATAAATGGTGCTATTATCTTTCTGCAAGTTTGCCCATCCTGATGAAATTATAAGTACAAAGGCAGTTTTGTGGTTATATGAGATATTCTATTTTACCTCACTATGAATTCCCATATAATTTTGCTTTTGATTGCACATGCTGAGCAATTTTAAGAAACTCGGAATAGTGATTCTTAGGACAGGTTAGGAGGAGTCCATGGTACCTGCCTCATGTAGTAGAGGGGATGCTGCAAGACACTTACAGCCCCAATTCTCCCATCTGCCAATCTTGCTATGGTACTTGGCATGGCCTTGGTGGGCACTTTTTGGGGGTAAAGAGTCAAAGGTCCCAGTATAAACTTTAATGGGTAAAGTGACATGTTAAGGCCACCTTAGCATAAGTAGCTTATTGTAATGAAAGGAGCTCAGTCCTTAGCATCAAGTGGTAGGGTTCGAATCCTGGCTTTAATGCTTACTAACCATGTGATCACAGACAGATTATTCAGAACCTGAGTTTCATCATCATAAAATGGCCATATCCTTCTGTACCTGCATGCATTTGGAGATTAAATCAGATGTGCATGGCACATAGAAAATGCTCAACAAATGTTCCCTTTCCCTTCAGAGAACAGGGCCCATGGGAATGAGCCCAGGCATGTAAGTTATTTTATGAGCAGAGAGGTCAGACGATCAGGAGGTTGGTGGCACAAAGAAGGCTTTCTCTGTCAGTTGAACAGCACCTGAGGCACCTTTGACCAGGACAAAAGGTCTGGTTACATATGATCTGTCCCTTGAAACAAACTCATTGGCTGAGGGGAAGGATGCAGCCAGAAGGGTGCTGGTGGCTCTGAGAACAGACTTTGCTTATCTCTTAATGATGTCTTAGGTGGACTCTGGTGATGGTTCATGTTTCTTATAGCTCCTTATTCCCCAAAATATGGAAATAATGCCAAAAAGTTGTATTACCAAATATCTTCTAAAAACCCAGTAACAAAATAATAATGCAATTTGCATGCTGTTAATTTGTACTTCTGCATCCCTGTGATTATACAAAGGTTTATTTACTTTTTCTAATGCCTGTTTTTTTTCCCCTTCTTAGGCGGCAGGATCTCTTAAGTGCTAGAATATTCTATTCCTTTGGCTTCTCTCCAGTCTTTAGAGAGAGACAGAACACAGTCAACATTGGCAGTTTCCTGCCTGCCTTCCAGCTACCTCTGGGAGACAAATATTCCAAATCCAGGTGCTTTTTGTTTTCTTTTATGGTTCTTTTCCATTATCTTTCTCTACTATATATTGTGTGGGTGGATATACACACATACACACACCCACACACACACACATCTCTACTGTGTTCCAGCCACTAGGATGGACGTTGGAGGTACAGTGAAGAAAAAGACCAGTTCTTGCCTTTAAGCAGCTAGTGTAATTGGTGATATATATATATATTATATATATATGTATATATAAATATATATACATATATATAATATATATATGACTATATATATATACATATATATAATATATATGTGACTATATATATATTATATATATATGTATTGCTGACAATTTCATGACACTGTGTGTGCAGAATGCTTCAGCAGGCTGAGAAGAAGCATTGAAGTAAGTCTGTTTTTTTGTAGAGAAGCTTCCTGAGTGGGAGGATGCTTGAGTTGAATCCTCAAGGACCAGTGGGTGTTACCCAGGAAAAGAAGGAAACAGCCTGTGCAAAGACACAGAGAGAAATGAGAACTTTTTTTTTTTTTTGCCTCTAAGAACTATTAATTGATAAGCAGTGTAGGATGATTGTAAGGAGACAAGAAACGAGGCTTGAGGGGTATTCAGCAGCTCCCTCCAATAGATGCTATGAGCCTTTTTAAGCCCTGGACTCCACCCCAACTGATAAGGGGTTAGTGCGTGCTGGTGATGCTGTGATGAAGGGCAGATTAAGGAGGATGTTGAACAGGAAATGACATAATCAGATGTGGGTAGTTGTGTAGATTAGGGTCTGAACTATGTCAATGGTGGTACAGGTTGAAATAGGAAAACTGTTATTGGGCTTAGAAAAGATGTTTCCCTAACAAAGATGCAGACCTGCAAATGCAATATGCATCTAGAGATATATTAGTGTGAGAGTCAAATTACCCCTTCTAGAGTGATGCCACCACTGTTCTTATCAAAGAGGCAGTATTTTCCAGAAGGCTGAAGAGAGCCATTCCTCAGCATTTACAATAGCCATTCATTCATTCAACAGATACTCATTGAAGCACTATAGTGTTTTAGACTCTATGATAGGTCCTTCAAAGTTTTTAAAAATGTATATTTATAGTGTTATTCTTCAGCTAAATTCTTTAAACTCTAGGTCCATTTGCTAATACCCTTACTTGCTTATAACATTCATTCTTGTATCCAGTACCTAGGTACATTATGACATGAAGTAGGCTTGTAACAGATGTTTGCTGAATGAATTGTTTATTAAACACAACCCTGCTGTGCAATGGGAAAGGCAGTGGAGAATGACTGAGGTCATATAGAAGCAGGGAGCCCCCATGCTACCTGTTACCATTTCCCCTTTCAGAATCACATAGTGGCTTCTTCTTCCCCCCCCCCGCCCCCCCGGTAACCCTTGAGGAAGGGGACGGCAGGAGGAAGTCATAAGGGCCTCCAGAATACCTTTGTGTATCTAATTATAGTAAACTTAAACGAGATAATTGTTAACAATTAAATAATAACTGAGGAGTGGTCTGGGAAAGTGGCAGTGAGGTACACATGTATCTAGAGAATTGATTTGTTGAGTGACACTCATCTTTGCCACGTCCTTAGGATATAATATTGCTTTGGATTTGATATCTTGGTTGGGATGCGGTTAGTTTCAGGACTTACACTTAGTCTTCCCCACTTGAATCGCTCTTAAACTTATAGGTCAACATAAGAGTTTTGCCATTACGGATATGTTATTTCTAATTAAACATTTTGGAACAATGGAAATGTCTATTAGGTAAGTCTGCAGACCAAGTGGCTTTACTTTTTGTACATCTGGTGCCAAGACTCCATTTATTACCTGGCTGCTGTAGGACCCCACTCTAACAGGGGCCAGGATGACATTTTGGGTTCCTGAGTTTCAGTATCTCTTGGGTATTGTGTTCAACTGTCCTCAAAACATCTGGATATTTCCTTTTCCCAGTATGTGGTCATTGGAGTAAATAACTGTAAGTTCCTTTGTAAGAAAGCTGCTCTGAAACCTTCTTGGTTTCTTCCTCTTGGCTTCTTGAAAGGGCTGAAGAAACATTTCTGGACAGGCAGGATGTTTAATCCAAAGAGGACACCAGAAAGGGAAAGATATTGGAGGATGTTAAAAGCATTCAAGATGTTGATGATTAGAAGAACATGACATGGAGAGCAAAGATGAAGTAAATTAAACTCCACATCCCTGGAGTTCTGGGAAAAGGCTGAATTTATCCCCTTGGCAGGGAAAGCTGGAATCCTCTGTAGGAACCAGCACTCTGTGTCTCACAGAGCCATGGAGAGGGCTAATACTAATTAGCAGTTTTTAGAACTCCCATTACTGGTGCAAAAGGGATATGGGACACATTGCATGGAAGACCTAAAATGGTGAATAGAAAATTGCACTGCCTACCATGACTTGAATTAAATGGGTTAATGAATGAAAGTATTTAAATCTGTGCTTGGCACTTATTGGTTTTTCAATAAGTGCTGACTATTTTCATTACTAATCATTTTCCCTTCACAGACATCTAGGATGTGAGGCAGAGCCTGAGAGACTCAACAAACCCATTATCTCTCTGCTGGTGGGCTCTGTCAGCAACCCTCCCTTGTACTTTCCCATCCAAAATTTTCTCCATTATCTATAAAAATCAGGGTCAGGAATTTCAAGAACTCCTGGACGTGAATGCTGTTTTCAATCCTCTTTCTAAGGTAATGATCATAATTTTGAAAGAGAACAGAAAATCTGAACAGGTGTCATCTAGCTCCAGAGATACTGTCAAAGATTGAGTTTTCTCAAATACGGCTCATGAAAGCAAAATGACAAGAGGCAGAGTACACACCAAAAACACTAGGAAGAGTAAATAATAAAGTAAAAGGGCAAGAAGACTCACCAATCTAATTAAGAAAGCTTTAAACTGAAATTTGAGGGGGAGAGGAAAAAAGACTTATAAACTAGATATTAGGAAGACAGCTGGCATGGCACAGAAAGAACAGCGATGAGGGAGGTGCCCAGTAATTTACTGAAGAAAATAACAGGGGAGATGTTTGAGAACTATATTTATGATCTCAGATTATATACAGATTATAATTAATAAATAACGTCAACCTGGAGTCTTAACACTTGGAAGTAAATCCAATGACATAGAAAACATGAGGACTTTATGAGCTAGAATTTAGAACAACATGCAAAGGTTTGTCATGTTCAAAGGAAACAGATGAAATAGAAATGATGGACATGCCTCAGCTATTTATGGACATTCACAAAATTGAAGCATAAATACACAGTAGAGAACATTACTGAACATAAAAGGAGAGAGAAAACAAGCTTCTTGGAGGTTAGCAGTGAGGACATACTGTACGTTACCTGGCCAGGTGAAAACTGCAAATGCTGATGTGATAACTAAAACAGTGTTCAAATGTGGCAGTGTCATGGGCAAATTCTACCATCCACATGTCTGCTGACCTTTCCTTCTGCTAAAAGCTGAGAGTTTGATAAATTACCTCGAGGACAATCTCGTTTATAGGAATTCATAAACTATAGAACTATGGACTTGAAGCTGATCCCTCGGAAAAATTTTGAGAAACTCTAATTCAATTAAAAATTTTAAGTAACTAATAAAATGAAGGAGGTTTTAGTTGGGAATACAAAGATGAGTAAGACAGACACAAAACTTGCCTTCTAGTGGAGCATACAGACTTAAATAACTGACTTCATGATGGAATATTTAAATTCTATTGAGAGACATATCACAAAAGAGAAGTACAGGGTGATGTCAGACAAAATAGGGTGGGGGGCCCACTGTAGTTGGGGGAAGGGGAGCTCAGAGAAGATTATCTGGGAGAAATGACATTTATGCTGCTATTGGAAGAATTTACTCGGCAGGAAGGCCCTGAGATGGGACATGGCAGGTGGTTGGGTCTACATGAAGGGTAGGGACTCTGGAGGAAAGTATGAGTGATAAGGCTCCATCTTGGGTTTCTAGGCTTACATTATTCCAAATTAATCTCTTCAGAGGAATGAAGCTGCAAGGTCATGTCAGCTTCAGAAGATGCCTCTGGGGGCATTCCACGGGCCTCTAACCTTGCGGTTGGCACTGCCATGAGGGAAAGGAGTAGGGTGAGAACTATTTTTAGTGGTTCCACAGGGCAGAGCTGCCTCAAGTGTGCATGTTACAGGGATGTGAAACGTACGAGAGGTCCTTCTACAGCTAGAGCTGCCCAGCGATGGAAAGGCCTGCCGGGGAGAAGAGAGCTGCTTTACCTGAATTCATGTGACAGGGTTAAGTGGGGGCCAGTGAGCACCTTTTGGGGTTATCTTATCAGAAAGGAGTTCTTTCATTTGGCAAGTTGGACCACGTACAAGAATACCCACTTGTTGAGCGTGTGCTCTGTGGTATGTGTGGTGTGTTTAGGTGCCAGGAACACAGAGGTGATAAAGAGCACCCCCTCTTGTCAAGTGGCAGGAAAAACATGACGCAATGGGGAAAATGTTCTTGCACGTGCTTTTGACCTGTGATGATATCTTAACCCAGTCCCGACACCCCGTCCCATTCCACCACAAACATCCTTACACCTGCAGCTGATACCATCTAGACTGGGCTTCACCCACTCAGCCTGGTTACAAGTCCGGCGTAGCCCCCCCGCCACAGATTCACGCTCCCGTTTGTGCCCACTTGCTGTTCTTTTCTGCTTTTTGTGGCTCTCCATCAACCTGGCCATTGACCTCTGACTGTAACTCTTGTCAGTCCTGTGCCACCCCTTGGACCAAGGCAGATTTGGTTTCTCATTCTAGGCACTGTCTCTGGGCTCAAGGCACCATACTCTTCCTTTTACTCCTAGTTCCTCTAAATGCTCCTGCTTCCTCAGCCCCTGCCTTCCCCACTGGCCCTTCCCCATCATCATTCCACTGGGAGGAATGGCCCCTAAGCACTGGAAAGGTACTTTGAGAGCTGTGGGAGCATTTAGGCTGTCTTGGGAGGTCAGGCATTGGAGTTGAGCAGGAGTTCTTCAGGAGAAGGACTGGGATGGAATTTCAGGCAGGCAGGCAATGCAGAGGCACTCTAACACATCCCATATACCCAGGAATAAATTCCTTACTCTTCAGGTGGCAAAGTGCAAGAGCATTACTCAACTGGGTGTCAAAAGTCAAGACTTGTGACACCCCAGTTTCCTGATCCTCCCCATATCTCATACCCAGTTTACTACCTGAACATAAATGTATCTGCCATCCTGGCCCCAAGAGGTCAGAATTCAAAAAATGAGGTGAGATGGGGTTGTGATTTAGATTCTCAGAAGAGAACCATGGAAACAGACATTTTAATCTAAATTAATCCATTGAATGACCGTTAACTAGAGTTCCATTTTGATGCACACTGGAGCTTTTAATTATTGATTTATTTAAACTCTTGGTGGAAAGGCCACTTGGCTAAGAGAATTATTTGTAAAGCCAGACACTGACATAACTATAGCCCACACCCTGCCTTGTATGGACAATCTTGGAAAGAGCAAGCTTCTCCTTTCCACTGCCCAGGCCTGGGAAATCTCATTCTTAATGAGGATCTTTTCTGCTTAGCCGTCTGATCACAGGCTGCCAACTGGACCTAATTGAAGAGAATCATATTTTCCGAGGTGAACCTATGTAATTTTTTTCTTTGGAATCTTTTACTTTACACTTATCTTTGGCAAATGTTTTTATATCTGAATTGTCAAACTGAGAGGAATGAAGAAAGGAAGTGCTGTTAAGGTGTCATTTACAGCTGAGGATTCTAGAGAGAATGTAGGCTCCTGGGACCCAGAGCAGAACACTGGCACTCGGAACATTCGAGCTACGCTGACTGACGGTGCTCAGCTTCGCCAGTCAAATGAGATATTCAGAAAGCATGTGGGGTAGGAGCCCACTTGTCTTGGAAAATGTGTGTGCCCCTGGCTGGACCTACTCGCCTCTTTGGGGCTCCAAAATCGTGCAAAGAAGCTGGAACACCTCTGGGCACATCTGGAACAGACAGCAGAAGACCAGCAGCTCTGTGTGTCCTGAAAAGAGATTCGGGCTGCAGGCCAGGAGAATTGTGTTCTCCTGCTGCTGCCATAATTAGCCCTGTGACTTCAGACAGGTCACTGACTCTGAGCCTCATGTTAATCACCTATAAAATGTGGTGGATGGACCCATCAGGACTGTTTTTGCTCTTTCTAGATAGTCTAGAGTTCTATGTATGACTCATTTCCAGATACCTTATAGTCGTTTGGGCTAAATCTGGTTCAGAATATTAACTTGGTGCCAAATGAAGTTCAGGACTCTAAGATAATTATTTCTAAATAATCACTACAGGAATTAGGGTTAGGATCATGGTGCCCTGGGTCAAAGAGGTTCCTTGTTTTGGTTTTCGTGTTTTTTTGTTTTGTTTTTTTTCCAAATTGTTCAGTATAATATGGCACTGTTGTGCCAGAATAGGTGTTGAGAGGCAATCTCATTTTGTTTATTAAATACAAAAGAATATGCAAACAGTACTGTAAGGGAGGAAAACTTTTCCCTTCCCTTCTCGGTTGTTTAGCTGGTCTAATAATTAAATCAGACAGATTAAGAGGAGAAAAATTTAATTTCATGCTGAGCTCAGGAGAAGCGGGTAGGGGTCTGAATCTTCGAAGGGGAGGAAGAAAATTCACAGTAAGATGGGAAGAGCAAATGTCCGGTAAACAAATGTTTGCCATACCATGCAGATAAGTCTTTCTGATGTAAAAAGTTATCTGCGGTAATAGCTCATTTCCTGGTACAAACCCCCCTATATAAATTCTTTTAGGCAGTTAAGGGGTAGATTAAAAAGCTGTTCTCCAGTCTGTTGGGCCTTGATTGTCTTCAACTTGAAATCATCCACATGCCAAAGTGGCACATTCGGGGACAACCTGCCCTGAACCCCATCAGTACAAAATAGCTCTTTGATAGGGTTTTGTGGGAGATATATTTTATTTTGTGGGGGATTATGGGAGCAGTATAGTGTAGTGGTTATGTTATGCATTAAATTGTGCCACCCCCCCCAAAAAAAGCAGACATTTTGAAGTTCTAACCTCCAGAACCTGTGAATGTGGCTTTATTTGGAAATAGGGTCTTTGCAATTTTAGTCAAGTCATTAGTGGGCCTTAATCCAATATGACTAGTGTCCTCATAAGGAGAAGGAAATTTGGACACAGACACACAGAGGGAATGCCATGTGAAGACAGAGGCAGAGGCTGGAATGATGTATCTACAAGCCAAGAAATATCACAGGTTACCTGCTTTCACCAGAAGCTGGGTGAGAGGCATAGAACAGATTTCTCCTCAGAGCCTCTAGGAGGGCTGACACCTGAGACTCAGTTTCCTTGTCTGTAAAGTGGGGATATAATTACACCCACCTGAGAGTAAAGTTGTGAAGATGAAATGAGGTAATCCTTGAAAAGAGGCCGGCAGTAGATTGCGGTAACTGTTAACTGTGATCATCTCTCTGTTGTTTTTTTGTTTTGTTTTTTGTTTTTGTTTTTTTTGCGGTATGTGGGCCTGTCACTGTTGTGGCCTCTCCTGTTGTGGAGCACAGGCTCCGGACGCGCAGGCTCAACGGCCATGGCTCACGGGCCCAGCCGCTCTGCGGCATGTGGGATCTTCCCGGACCAGGGCACGAACCCGTGTCCCCTGCATCGGCAGGCGGACTCTCAACCACTGCGCCACCAGGGAAGCCCCATATCTCTGTTTTTGAGTCTTAACCTGGAGACTGACTCTTAGGGCCTTTGAAGGTAGGGACCATGTTTTATACCATCTCACCTAGTAGTGAGTGTTCCAAGTAATATCTGCTCAGTAAATATTTGCTACTGCTAGTAACATAAATAACTAATGAGAACCTACTGTATAGCTCAGGAAACTCTACTCAGTTCTCTGGGGTGACCTAAATAGGAAGGAAATCCAAAAAAGCGGGGATATATGTATATGTATGGCTGATTCACTTTGCTGTACAGTAGAAACTGAAACAATATTGTAAAGCACTATACTCCAATAAAAATTAATTTTAAAAAATGCAGGAAAAAAAAGTTACTTCAATTTTGTTAAAGGCCAGCTGAATATGAATGAAGTTGAACATATCCTCCTCTTAGGGTCTCCTCTCAACCCTTCCTGGGTTTTTCTGAGTAACAGTCTGACAATGTAGTGAGGGAAGTTAAGAGAGAGCATGGGTTGTGGTCTCATCCTGGTTGTCACTTACTGGTTTTGTGTCATTGAAGCAGTTATTCCATCCTTCTGAGCTTCAGTTTCCTCCATTGTAAAATGGAGATGGGGATGGGGGTGAGAAGAGCTTTGATGTCTACCTTCCACAGTGCTCTGCCTCAGTGGAGGGGCCTGACTAGGTCTGGTTCTTCCCACGCAAGTTTTGGTCCTCATCCTCTCCAACCCCAGACACTCTCTAAGCAGCTGCATTGTTTTAAAAGGCTATCTACATGAAGAATAAACCTGAAGAAGAGTTATAACTAACAAGTTTACTGATTCAGACACAAACACACACCCAACGACACAGGCACAAAATAAACTCAATAAAAGCAACATCAGAAGTCTGGCTTAACCTCGGTAGTTTAGACTAATGTGGAAATTGTGCCCTTGGCAGCCCAGGACTTCATTGATATGATAATCACTGCATTTGGGGGCATATCTTATAAAACACGTGCTTTGGCTGAAGAGACCCCTTGGTAGCAGATGTCGTGGGGTAGGCCAATTTCAAACGCCAGGCTTCACTCTCATTTGGCAAACATTTAAAGTCTGTTAGCTGAACGTGGGGAGCTGTGGAGGGAGAGCTGCTCGGAGAGCCCTGGGGAGAGCGGGACTTGTGAGAGTGATAGATGAGCTGTGTTTAGTGAGGACTGTACAAATTGTTTCCTTTTAACAAGACATAAACCTCACTGAAAACATCAACTGATTTTGGCTTGCTAATTACGCTTTGCCTTTCCTCACTTAGCTGCGGCTTTGATGGCCCTGAATTTCCTAAAGGCCTTGTTAGGAAAAGTAAAATTAGGGTTTAATTATATGAATATTCTTCATGTATATTATTTTTTCCCAGGTGTACTGCTAAGTGCCAGAGTTAGTTGCACGCTGGCTGCAACTAATTAAGATTTTCAGTGGTCATTTAAAAAATGTTTTTAAAAATTATTGAGATATAATCAACATAGAACATTATATTGGTTTCAGGTGTACAACATAATAATTTGATGTTTGTATAGATTTCCCAGTGATTGCCATGATAAGTCTAGTTAATATCTGTCACCAAAGTTACAAAATTTTTTTTCATGTGGTGAGAACTTTCAAGATCTATTCTTAGCAACTTTCAACTATGTAATATAGTATTATTAATTCTAGTTACCATGCTGTACATCACATCACCATGAGTTACTTTTTTGATAACTGAAAGTTTGTACCTTTTGACTACCTTCACCCATTTCAAACCCCGCCCCCCCCCTACCTCTGGCAACCAACCAATGTATTCTCTATGAGCCCAGGTTTGTTTGTTTTATTTGTTTTTAGGTACTACATATAAGTGAGATCATGCGGTATTTGTCTTTCTTTGACTTATTTCACTTAGCATAATACCCTCAAGTTCCATCCATGTTGTCGTAAATGACAAGATTTTATTCCTCTTTATGGCTGAGTAATATTCCATTATGTGTGTGTGTGTGTGTGTGTGTGTGTGTGTGTGTGTCTTCTTTATCCATTTATCCATCAATGGACACTTAGATTGTTTCCATTTCTTGGCTATTGGAAATCATGCTGCAGTGAACATTGGGGTGCATATATCTTTTTGAGTTAGTGTTTTCATTTTCTTCAGATAAATACCCAGAAGTGAAATCGCTTGGTATGGTATGAAATTGCTTGGATAGTATGGTTCTGTTTTTAATTTTTTGGAGGAACCTCCACATTGTTTTCCATAGTGGCTGCACTAATTTACATTCCCACCAGCAGTGAACAAGGGTTCCCTTTTCTCCATGTCCTCGTCAACACTTACTATTTCTTGTCTTTTTTATAATAGCCAATCTAACAGGTGTGAGGTGATATCTTGTGGTTTTGATTTGCATTTCCCTAATGATTACTACCTTGAGCATCTTTTAATGGACCTGTTACCCATATGTATGTCTTGTTTGGTAAAATACCTACTCTGATTCTCTGCTCATTTTTATTTATTTATTTATTTGTTTGTTTATTTATGGCTGCATTGGGTCTTTGTTGCTGCCCACGGGCTTTCTCTAGTTGTGGTGAGCAGGGGCTACTCTTCGTTGTGGTGTGTGGGCTTCCCATTGCGGTGGCTTCTCTTGTTGCAGAGTATGGGCTCTAGGTGCACGGGCTTCAGTAGTTGTGGCACGTGGGCTCAGTAGTTGTGGCTTGCAGGCTCTAGAGTGCAGGCTCAGTAGTTGTGGCTCATGGGTGTAGTTGCTCTGTGGCATGTGGGATCTTCCCAGAGCAGGGCTCGAACCTGTGTCCCCTGCATTGGCAGGAAGATTCTTAACCACTGCACCACCAGGGAAGTCCCTCTCTGCCCATGTTTTAATTGGATTTATTTTCTGTTGAGTTGTATGAGTTCTTTATATATTTTGGATATTAAGCCCCTTAACCTTTTTAAAATGTCATCATGTCTTATTCAGTCAGCAGTGTCCGTTCTAGCATTGGAGCTGACATAAATTGAGACCAGTCTTGCCCTCAAGTGCTACGGAGGAAGAAGAAAGACTGACTTGCACCTTCCCCAAGCACTGTAATAACATTAGTACAAACAGAACAGTACAAGTAATAGTGGTAATTCTAATAAGGAAAATAGTAAACATTGATTGTTTATTACGTGCCAGCTCATGAGTGGTTTAAATAGATTGTTATTTAATCCTCACATGAACCTGATGAAAGAGTTGCTAATATTATGTACATTTTATAGATGAGAAGGAACAGAAGTTATATAACTTGCCTGAGCACATGTAGGTACGAAGTGCCAGCACTGTGATTCCAACCCAGGTGGTCTGGCTCCAGAAACTGCACTCATAATCAATTGTCTATGTTGTACACACGAACTCTACTTTAAAAAGTGTTACCAACTACAGCTTTATATACATAGAGCTAGAGTATTCCCTTTTATTGGAGGATTTCATGAAGTGTTTCTGTAAATAGCAAATGCTCTCGGTACTCTCAAAATATAATGGCAAAAGGTTGATTTATGCATTTGTCTTCAGAAACATATCTATTCTATAATGGGAAGTTCTCCTGTTTATAAATTTTAACCAGATTACATACATAGCAGAGGAAGATAAAAGTAATACAGTGGACAGCCCTGTCCCTCTACTCTACCCTTGAAAACATTTTTATTGAGTCTTTTTTTTAATACAGAAAAAAGTGTAATGAAGAAAACCAAAATGTGAATTATCCCACTGCACAGACAACACTTATTGTCTTTGAACTTTGATCATATGCATCTATTACTTTTATTTTAAAAAAATACAGAAAGATATTAAATGAAAAACAAAAATTCTCTTTTGCACCTTGACCCCCTAATGTCAAGAAAACTGGTGAGGGGTTGAATAAATATTCAACTTGAGGGGGATAGTAGGAGTGAAAAGACACTTTCTATTGTGTGCTGATACTCTGTCCGCCGCCCCCCCTGCCACCCCAGAGGGTATGAAGTCACAGAAATGAATATCACTCTATTCCAGACGTTAAGTGTGGGGTGTAGCTGGAAAGAAAGATTGTCAAAGAAAAAAATCCTCTGGAAAGAAAGATTGTCAAAGAAAAAAATCCTAATCATTGAGTCTCCTGTTTTTTCCCAAGTGTGTCCACCTGAATCTTAGGGAGATGTGAGCCCTTTGGTCCTTCATTAACTGGGTATGATCCAGGCATATCTTGCTCATCGCCATCTAGTCTAAACATGATTCATATACTTTTATTAGTCCCCCTACCCTATTTTCTCATTTTTATCCTTACAACTTGGAGGGAAAGATTTACACTAAAATCCAATGCAGATTCTCCCTTCTACTCGTATGTCTTCTCTGCTTGTTCTTCCTTTCTCTCTCTCTCTGTCTCTCTGCCTCTCTTTCTCACACACACACACACCCCTCTGTACATTTCCACTAAATTTTAGACTCTTGCCATTTTTTCTGCACATTAACAGGTACATTTGACAGTACATAATGGTGATGTTTGTGGGCATGTGTCTTTCTAACAGTAGTCTATTGCTCACACGATTCTGTTTAAGTCCTTAACAGCATGTACAAATCCTTTGTGGGAGATATCTGGAGTCAAAAGAGTCCTCACTCTCATCCTGCAGGCCATCGCTGAGTGCTTCTTTCATCAATACACCATTGCTAGGCGTGAAATGGGCTATTTAGGATTTTAAGAGCCAAATGTAAATGTGCTTAATGAGCCTCTAGGGAGCTGTGGCATGGCCAGGGGAAAAAGGCTTTTAGCAGCAGAGGCAGACAAAAGTATTGGATTTCATTCTCTGGGTCTCCTGAAAAGTAAAAGACAAAGAAAATGGAGATCCTGGCCCCTGACGGGGTAGGTAGGAGTCAGTCAAAACCTAAAACCCAAGCAACTGGAGTCTCTAGACATCTTTCTCTTTGGTAAAGAATTCAACAAATGGTGGGGGGACAGATGGGAGTATAATGATCTGTTATAGGAGTGCGAAGCCCTGGTACTGTTGGGTATACCCTAAAGGAGTGTGAGGCCACCAGCCATGGAGAAGCAACCTTTGCAGTAGTTTTAAGGTTCTGAGCAGTGATTTTTTTTAAGTTTTTAGATTTTTAGATGAGTTTAGAAAAACTCATCTGAGTGTTCCAAATCTGCCTGAAATCTCTTTTTGGCTCTGTCAAAACAACATTCTTTGTCTCTTTACTAGTAAATACGAAGGCTAGTTCAGGCATCTCAGCACATTAGAAATCTGTTGAATGTCTCAAATTTACTTTGCTGTAGCTTGGGGCTGGAGTCTGGGAGACTTCCTGCCTCTGACAACTGTTTTATGCCTACCCGGGTTGGGCCAGCTCTTCTCCAGTGTGTTAAAAGCGGCGTGTTTCTGAATATAACAATGCTGATACTTGATCCTGGCAGAAAAAGAAGTGAAAAATAACTCATAAAATTTTTTTTTATGGCTTTAGGCAAGTCAGTAACTCTGGGCAATCCGTATGGTTTACATTCTGCAACAGCTGAGCTTCCAACATTCTCCTCCCCTGGGAGGAGGAGAGAGGCAGGGTCACCCACACTGTTTGCCATGGTACCCACGCTCCTCCACTCTGGTTTGGAAACTTGAAGCTACTGTGTCCACGCTCAGCCTACACTCTGCCACTCTCAGCATTCCTCCTCCTGTTTTTATTCGCTTCTTTGATCTATTTGTATACCTGTGTGTCCTCCACTGGCTGACAAGTTCAGGCAAGACAAGGGTGGGGTCTTTTTCTTATATCTTAGAGCATGGAACACAGAAACACAGAATTTTTCCCATAGAAACCACTAGGTAGATTTTTGCTAAATTATATATATATATATATATATATATATATATATATATTTTTTTTAAGTAGTGCATTTTGGTCCTTTTGTTAAGTCCCTATCCTTTTTTTTTTTTTTTTTTTTTTTAATGTTCAACTAGAGGAATATTGGGTTATTGGATTGTGTGCTCTGGAATAAAACACTTAAATTCTTGGTGTCTCAATTTTCTGTCATCTTAAAAGGATAAGAGTTATTATAAGGTACAGAAATATAAGATTGAGAGCAATAGGGAATGATTATTGCAGTGCCAGCTCTCTGGCTGTGTGATCTTAGGCAAGTTACCTGAACTCTTTGAGCTTCAGTTTCCTTTTCCATAAATTAGAGGTAAGTCCTAATTTACAGGGTTGTGGTGAAGACTGGATGAAATTCAATGAGAAAATACATACATAGCTTTTGGAACAGTGCTTGTGCTTAGCAAGTGCCCAATAAACTCAATTCAGGAGGATCGCTTTGCTTTTGAAGAAGCATGTAGAGATCTGAGACTCAAAAGTGATTCCCTGTGGGCTTGTATAGGGGAGACCAGAGCTCTGGGTCCCTGAAGAAAGGGTCACATAGCTTGCTCCCTTGCTGTACCCTGTGGTAAAAGTACAGTTTCAGAGGAAAAGGTCAGAGGCTGCCAGAGGGATAGGTTGTAGGCCTGGGATGCTGGCCTTGCTCAATATTTCCAGGCCCCAAGTGCACCTCAGAAGCATGGAATGGAAGATCCAGAGAGATTATGCAGGCTGGGACAGAGGGTGTCTTAGCACCAACAACTTTGGACAGATGGCCGGTGACCACAAGGGACTTCATAATGCCTTGGAACTAGGAAAGACCCTGAACCTCAACCCAACATAGGGGACCCACAGAATGACTGAAATTGAATTTCCCACCACCCAGGCAGAAGGGGAACTCACTATTAAGTTGGTCTGTAGAAAATGAAGAGATGTGGTATTTCTTACATACTTGCTATATATACACCACTAAAAATATTAAATCTGCTGCAGAATTTCACTTAGATGTTGACTCTATTTCACAGTATTTGAGAGCTATGAGGGAAGGTGAATTTTTAAATAATAAGTTCAATCAGATTACAAATTTGGCAGTTTCATAACGTAGTCTTTTTGATTTTTTAAAAAATTATTTATTTATTTATTTACTTTTGTCTGCGTTGGGTCTTTGTTGCTCTGCGCAGGCTTTCTCTAGTTGCAGTGAGCGGGGACTACTCTTCGTTGCAGTGCGCGGGCTTCTCATTGAAGTGGCTTTGCTTGTTGTGGAGCATGGGCTCTCGGCACGCAGGCTAAGTAGTTGTGGTGCACAGGCTTAGCTGCTCCGCGGCATGTGGGATCTTCCCGGACCAGGGCTCGAACCCGTGTCCCCTGCATTGGCAGGTGGGTTCTTAACCACTGCGCCACCAGGGAATCCCCTTTTTGATTTTTTTATTAATAATGTTTAGTAGCCTGGATTCTCTGTAAATTATGACTTGTACCCTCTGACATGACATGGCCACCTCAAGTCTTGCATAAAGTCAGACAGAATAAAAAACATTCTGATATGAATAGACAATGGATCATTGATGTAATAATACCTAATATAGTGCTCTGTAAATTATAGATCTTCAGTAAATATGTGGGAAATGAATTAATTAATGGGCAGATTTTTGACACATTTAGAATTACTGACAAGGTTGTACCTTTTATTCACCTTAGCTTTAATGTTAGTAAACTTTATTATATTATAATCTTTCTAAAATTAATCATTAGTGTATGACACATATGGCCCTTTACTATAGTATCCATCTCTTGTGTTTTTCTCTTCCATTCTGTAATTGTCTCAATATAAGATTTGTGTACAAAAATGCTCGTTGCTGTTTTAGATATAATAGTGAAAAGCTGGAACTAAACTAAATTTCCAAATAAATTATGAGATATTCCCCAAATGGTTATCATGTAGCTATTATAAATGGTGTTTTAAAAGATTATTTAATAACTTGAGAAAATGTTCATGTCACCAAGTCAAATGAGAAAATAGGAATATAGTTTAAGTGTGTGGTTCTATGGGCATATTAAGGTGGACTTTGGTCTATAAAGAGAAATTAGTGGATTGCACTTGCCTTGGAACATCCTTGGTCAATAATTTCTAAGTGGAGTTTTTGAAAAATATCGGTAGGGAGTGACTTCAAGCTTATACTCTGTTTCATAAACACCTGGAATTCAGTCTTTCTATGTTGCTGGGTAGGTATAAGTTAGAGCCGAGGAGGGGTTGGTTGACATCCTTGTTTGAAAATAAGGCTGCATGCTTAAATAAAAGACCCTCTCACCTTGGCTTAGAGGTGAATCAAAGAAGTATCTATGGGCAGGATAAAGAATTTCTTTAGAAAATAATTTTGGATTTCTTTTAACCCAGAGGTAAATGACTGATCAAGGAAGCAGATTACAAAACTACCTAGCAGTAACTATGGTTGTCTCTTGGTAGAGTTGTGGGTTATTTGAATTTTCTCTTTGATAACGTTTATTTTCTAATTTCTCAACAATGAACATGCATCAACTTTATAATTAGAAAAAACAACAATGAAACTCTCTAAATATCTTGTATGTCTAGTCCTCACTGACCTGTATGTCTAGAACTAGGTAACATTTTCATTCATATGCAAATGATGACTTTGCCCCTACCTGCCCGTGAAGGAATTAGGCTCCTCGAACTGCTCTTTGGGTCTTTATAAGAGTCTTCTGGTACTTTCCTTCTGTGCATCTCTTTCTTTCATTGTGACTCCTTGTCAAGCCAAGGTGTACAGGCAGGCACTCTTATAGTACAGGGTAAGTAGCCTTCCTTGGGTGACAATGCTGACCTGTACAGTGGCCCTGGTTAGGGGAGAGGGGTACTGCTCCTTCCTTTACCCCCTTTCCTTAGCATGTTTTGGGATCATTCTTCAAATTCCCCAGAAGCACAGCTGAGAATAAGACTTTGGTAAAACCTTGGACCATTGGAAGGGAAATACATTCTAGATGTTAGCATATATCTGTGACTATATGGTATTACCCTCAAAACACACAGAGCAGGGCTACCCTCAGAATCCCCTTCCCACTGCTTTACTGTCCACCTGCCCAGCCTCTCCCCACTCATACCTCCTGGAATGTTCACAGCTATTTAGGCCTTAGAGTTCACATCTGCAGGCATCTCAAAGAGACCAAAGTGCTTCTCCTTCATTCCAAACTAAGGTTCACTTCCTCAGGCCTCATTTCTGGTCTCAAATGGTACCTTCTGAGGATGATTGACAGAGAATATCTGCTCCCTTGGAAAGAATTTCAAGCCCTTACCCTCAAGGGAGTGTGGCCAGGTCCTCTAATTCCAACAGCAAAATGACTATAAATTATCTAAAAATCTATATGTTACATTAATTCTTTCTGGAGGTTTCAGTCTTAAATTATTATATATATAGGCGCTCAGTGGTCCAGTGCAAGTTTCTCTGCGATTTCCCAGTCTAGTTCTCTTTACTGTCTCTCGTCCATCATGAGGTCAAGATCGGGTTAGTGTGACGTTTATCTCATCTTCTCCAACATGTCTTCTTTAAGCAGTCAGGAAGATACACACGCACACATGCACACATGTACCCACACTCACATCTTCATAAGAACAAGCGGCAGGTTGTCTCCATCAAACAGTGTAGTAAATGAAATGTTTCCCTGAAAAAATCAAATGTGAAGAATCTGGATAAAACCTGTACCCCACGGTTTACATTACCAAACAGAACATTTATTTTCTCAGTTGAAAACACCTGCACTCAGTTTACTTCACATTTTTCCCCAAGAACAATAATGGGTGGGGACTTCCTTTACATTTGTGTCACGAAAGGGGTCCATTTGGAACAATTATCTCAAATCAAAGGAACAGTCTCTCCCAAAGGTAAATTCAGATCTCTTACTTGTTTGAGAGAAAATTGCCTTGGTTTTGAAATGACAGTTTTCCAGCCTATACCTAAGAAAGCTTTAAAAAAAAAAAAGAATCTGAGGGTAGACTTTTAATTTCATCTGGACACCCTTTTACACCAAGTGTTTTAATTATTTATGCATTAAAGTTGACTTCATGTGCCATGTTTCTATAGGACTTGATTTCTGCTATGACTAACCTAAGAAACGAATGACCAGGCAGGCAGCAGCAATTGAAAATGGCTTACTCTCTTTTTCTTCTCTGGTATCATTAGCAGTTTGGAAGCTGCCTTTAGTGTTTTAATCCAGAGGAGTGACTGGTGTGGAGATCCCCAGAACCAGCATGGCCTTACAGGTACTGAAGTGGACGTGAGACAGTGCAGGGACTCCATTCACTTTATTAGCCTTCACTGTCAGTACAGTCAACCAAGTGGCTGGAAATGCAGCATCTGAGAGAGTCAGCATTCCTCAGCTCTGCTCAAATCTCTTTAGGTCTTCCATGCTCTAGGAACTGGGATGGAAAATTGGAAAAAGAGCAGAGGAGAAAAGGCCCAATGAAGAGATATTCTATGTATGGGTGATTCATTTTGATAAAGGAAAGCTGAGAATAACTTCAGATGAGTTTCAGCTAACTATTATGAAGTTGATTACAAAGAGAGTTTACGATTGGAAGTATGTAGAGTCAGCACAAGAAAGAATGAACTTGTGTTGCCCCAAGAACGATATAAAGAAAGTAGCAACAACTTCTGATAATAAATGTGATTTGGTACCACAGGAGGGTGTGGCGTGCTACCCACAGTTCTATATGCTACCACAGCCAAGCCAGTTTCCTCTAAAGTTTGATACCTATCCTCCCCTCTCTTGTGTCCCTTAATCAAGCTCATCTTTTATTTCTCTTTAAAAAATACTGTCCACCCTAGTCAGGGTGGTCACCTTATTTCATACAGCATATAGTTACCTATCTACCTTACCCCTATGGCTTCCTTACAGGTAAAGCCACCTCTTACCCCCATCTAAGAGTGATGTGTCCTTCAAGGCCCAACTCACACTTCCTGTTCCTGCATTGGCTGTACTTGAATGTTTACTCTAAAAGTCATATTGCATGTATTTTAGCTCGTAATTGTACATAGTAAATACTCCTTCCTTTGTGTGCGTATTAACCCTTTTAAGACGTACAAGTCATTTGTCATCTGCAGTTTTGCATTATTAATTTCTGTTTTATGTCCATTCAGTCATTCAATAAACATTTATTTATTGAATACTTGCTTTAGTCCAGGGACTCTGCCTGGCATTGGTAACAGGAAGAAGAGTAAGGCATTGTGTCTGATCACAAGGAATTTTTGTGTCAGTGGAGAAAACAAATGCTAACAGCACTGTCTGATTTGATATGTGCCTTAAAAGAAGTACGCAGTGAGTACTGTAGACATCTTAGAGGAAGAAATGCCTAACTCCAACAGAAAAATCTTCATGGAGACTGGGGTGGATCTTAAAGAATGACTTGGAATTTTCCAGGCAGAGAAGAAGGAAGGATATGCCAGGCAGAGAGTACAAGATGTGCAGAGGCAGAGTCATAAGACGGTGTGATGTCCTTGGTGACTGGTGAACTGAGCAGTGGAGTTCAGGCATATATCGTATGTGTGTGTGGTTTGGAGAGTGGGAAAGAAGATTAAAGTGATAGCCTGGGGCCAGCCTGTCAGGATCCTTATCTGCTATGTGGAGCTAAGAAGTTTGTACATTTAGCTTTCAGAGTGCTGAAATTTATAAGAAAAGTTCTGACATTCAGATTTATTTGATAAGAAGAGAATTCTTCTAAAAATATGGATTATGGACAGGGTGGAGAGAGACTGGTGGGAAAGAGCCAGTTATGAGAGACTGAGTGTAGCAGTGAGATACAGAGGAAAGGCTGGATTCTGGAAAACAGAGAAAAAAGAGGAGAAGAACATTTTGTAGATATGATAAGTTCAATTAAACTGCATATGCCAGCAGGAGATGTTCAGTAGGCAAGTAGAAATTAGGACTTTATCTTAGGAGAAAATTCTCTACCTTGGATGGAGATGGGAGCCATGAACTTGGGGCCATGGCAGTAGAGGGTAGATAAGATTACTTTACAATGAGTTAATAACCAGAAGGGAAGGAGGCTAAGAGGACAGATGCATGATATAGGAAAGTGAGGCATAACTGCTAAAAGAAGGTCTCAGAATAGACAGAAGGGCGTAGAATCCAGTAACTAGATAAAAGGAATTCTCCCTAAAGATTGGTGCACCCTATTTGAGGAAAGGTGAGAACTGACAAACTAGAATAGTAAGGCAGCTTGAGAGTAGAGACTATTTCATTCATATATATATATATAAATCTATCCTTTATTGCTCATATGACATTGCCTTACATATAAGTCCATAATAAACGTCTGTTGATTTACAATAGTTTACTTTTTCTGTATAAAACTCATCTATTTATCTTTCTTACACTTGATCTGTTTTCTTACAGTGCCAATGCTTTCTAGGTTTAATTCATAGCAATTATTTCATAAATAGTTATTGTTAAATAGTTCCCTGTTTTGAATTTATTGGTTCCTAGGGGATGGGCTACTAAATACTTGCTACTCAAAATGTGGCCCACAGAGTTGAAGCATCAGCATCAAATGGGAGCTGGTTAGAAGTGCAGAATTGTGCCCCCATCCTAGACCTACTGAATCAGAATCTTCATTATTACAAGGGTCCCAAGTGAACTGAGTGCACATTATAATTTGAGAAGCACTGGATATAGACACCTTTCAGAATCCTTTCCTGTCCAGACCTTGTCCTTTGCTTTTTCATTAGAATCTCACTATGACTCCTGCAGGATCATTTTGGTGCTTCCAAGAACTGTTGCCCCTTGATATACTGAATTTTGCAAAATAGCAGGTGAAATTGTACCCATTCAACTGAGGTTCTTCATGTCACTGTGAAAACTTAAAAGGTCTATAATATATTCATTTTGTAGTCACACAAAGAAACTAACATTGATACTATAAATATATTATGCTACATAGAACTCCAAGGGTTTGTTTTAGGTAAAACTTAGAAATTCTCAGTTGTGTATCTGCTTCATTGCTGTTTTCTCTCCTACTGACATATAATTTGCAAAATCACCAGTTCTACCTTTTATGATGTGAAGAGTAAATCAAAAGCAGGAGAGAAGGACAGACTTCCCCTGAAGAGTTGGAATTCCAAATAAAAGAGGAAGCAAAAATAGTGGAAGGGACAAATCTAGGGATGCATGCACCTTCCATTCTCATTGGTTCTTATACAAGAGCATTTGGCTCAGTTTCCAGTGGGCAGTGTGACTGCCAGGTTTTTGTGTGTTCAATTGATTTTATTGCTTTGCTTCACACTTTTAAAGTGTTTGCAACCCAAGAAGACCTTGTGTAACTCTGGGTACTGATGCATGAATGTAAAGATCTTTTGGAAACAGCTTGTTACAAATAATAAAGTGCCTTACCCTCATTTTTAGTATTTCATCTGGTACTTTGATTTACACGATCACTATATGAATAGTAACTGCTGGACTTGCTTTTAATAAATTGGAGAAAATTGTCTTTTGTCAGAATTGTTGCTTCTGTTTCTAGAGTCTCAACAGAAACCCAGTTGTAGGTGTATCTTGACAGTGTCCAACATCTACTTTATTGGTATCATCTGTTTTCAAAAAAGGAGCAGAATTTCCTCTTGCTGGATTAAAATGTGTCTTGAAAAGTAAAAGTAAATTATGCTGAGCATGGAATTTTAAACCTGAGTGAAAAACATCTGAATACTGGGTGTTCATCTTCCTAGCAAGCTTAGCAGATGGGTGGGAAGTGATGTTTGCTGTTTATTTCCTCAACATATCAATATGTGAGGATGTGGTGTAAAATATGACTTTCCTGCAAATGAGCAAAACCATGCCAGAAGAGTACAAGCAGCATAGTTTGTACTCTGAAAGAACTTTAGAAATTGGAGGGCCACTATTGACTTAAAATATGCCCAATGGTTTTTACTCATCAAATTCTTAGAACGGTTGTGATTGGGGTTGAAAAGATGTAATTGTTTCTGCTACTCATCTAACCATTTCAAGAGTACTTTATTAAAGGGTTCTTTCAGGCAAGGAACACAAGGACAACTGAAAGCTATTCTGCATTCATGGCCTTAGAATTAAAAAAAGAAAGAAAGAAACTGTAAATCTGAGCCACCAAAAGATGTAGTGCGTGTCAAGTGATTTTTCCAGACTTTTAGCATGTATTTTTGTGACCAGTGACCTTTCTTTGGCTGTCAATCAGTTAAGAATTAGGCCACAGTCATGGCTTAATAGTCAAATGGCACTATTTGAGAATAGTTATGGAATTAGTCATAGCAGTGATGTAATGATTTCTGCAAGAGCATCACCACTGATAAAGGGGAGTTATTAGGAAAGGTGAAATGGCTAAGCAGAGTATAAAATCCTGATAATTGTCTACTTCTTTTTTGGAATAAGTAAAACTTTTTTTGTCTTTTTAGTTAAATTCTTGGTGTTAGTCCAAAACCTTTATTCTTCCTTTGTTAATTATTGTTTCTCAATGGCTCTTGTTCTTATGGCATTGATCATGGGTTGCATACATTTCCTGGAAACTAATAAAAATTCCTCCAAGCCAAGTGAAAGTTATCTTATCATCCCAAGGAGAATAATGAAGTGGCTTAAACGTTGAAAGATTCTTGTTCCTATAGGTCAAGGTTAGACATTTATAGTCACCATCTTGGTACTAGTGACCTATAAAATTTTAATCGATGCCTGGGACTGAGAAAACTGGATGCCTTAGATACCCATTGTATAGCTTATTCTTTGTTACGAGTTTCATCATCTTGGTGCCTCTGGGATGGAAGAGTGAATATTCTAAGCCACTTACATTAGGAGAAATGTTTTCATCTCAGTTTTTGAGTTGAGAGCAACACCTTTAAACTGAGGGGTAGAACTGGCCATATAATAACTTCTAGAGCAGAGAGAGGGTGACTATGTCTTCATTATAAGGCTAAAGTTATTTTAAGAAATCAGATCACACTCAAATGAATGGGAGGAACAGGAGTTTGTCATATAGATCAGACAGGTGGTCTTTGGAAATAGGTAAATCCATGTGGTGGCAAGGTGTATTTTTACCTAGGTTAGAAGAAAACCAGCCATAGCTAGTATGGAACCCACCATTATTTTTCCCGGACCAGAAATTGACTTTAATCTAGGTAGAATCAGTTTTCCATGAAGCCAGCAGAATAGAAGCAAAGGCCATGGACATTCAACAAATATGTGAAGCTGTGCAATTTACAAGATGAAAAACCAAACCAGGGAACTGGGAATATGTACAGCTATCTAAGCTGGAAGAATAATAAGGCCAGTCAGTCCTCTGGAATTTCCTCTTTTCAGAGGGTACTAGAGGCACATCTTGTAGGGCAGGAAGGAGGAGGCTGGTGCTTGGATTATACAGGTTTTATCCAGGAACATCTAACTCCTTCGTCCCATAGCTCCCTAATGTGTCTCTTTTAGTGCTGACCACATTTTGAAGTGTAAAATGCAAATGATATAATTGGGCCATATTGTAACAACAGAAAGTAGCTAAGAGTTTCACACTATTTCATGATCTTAAAAAATAAACGATTGAACTTTCTTCTGAAAATCATTAACAAGAAGTTAATGCAACAGAGATCTTTACATTATCTCTGATCCTCAGAGGAAAGCTATACAATGGTTTGGCATTTTCTGTTTCTGACCCACAGCCACATCCAAGTACACCAATCCTAGTTTTCAACAGCATACCCTCAAAAGGAAAAGAGTAAAGATGCCATGGGAGCCACGTAGGGTAGTGAGCACTGGGGAGAGGGGAGGGGGGTCTATTTAAGTTTTAATTATGTTTCTTTTATTGTGCACGTCTCCATGTCCCTTATGTCAAATGGACCAGCTTTACTGTTGTCATCATCGTGGTCCAACTGTCCATGTTTCTGATTTCTGCTGGGAGACACCACTTGGTTGGGTGGCTCATTCGTATTTCCTTTTCTAGCTTTCTGGTCTGCTCCACTCTTGGCTCTGAATGTGTTCTTAATTTCATTTGAGTCCTTGCTCCTAGCCCCATGTAACCCTCAATGATTGCTCCTGGCCCATCTCTCAGGAGAGAGGGATTTGGACACTATCTATGTTGTCACATGGTTGTAAGGATCGATGAGATGGTGTATGAAGAAGTCCCATTCCAGTTGAGTGGGTGAGGGTCCTCACAGTCAAGATGGCAATGGTGGGTAGTGCTACTTTCAGCAATCAAAGGACCTCCGTGGTCAATGACTGCTTCAGAATAACACAACTGGCCAACTGTGCTAAAACAACTACAACGATAACAACTGAAAAATGTCCTTAAATTAAAAACTCAGGGAATTCCCTGGTGGTTCTAACCCTGTAGTTAGGGTTCTGTGCTTCCACTGCAGGGAGCACGGGTTTGATCCCTGGCCAGGGAACTAAGATCCCACAAGCCATGCAGCATGGCCAAAAACAAAACAAAACAAACCTCCCCAAAACAACAAAAACAAACAAAAACTCAGTAATCTCTGTTGTATATTAGAGTTTATTAAAATTAATCAGGATGGCACGTATTAGGAAGCTCAAGCATGTAATTTCCTTCTCCTTCTCTAAAAGGGAAACACCTTAAAAATGCTTTTAAGCCTCCCAAATTATGGGAGTTATATATAGAAGTCAAATTCAGAGAGCAGGCTCTTCAATGGCATTTACCTGGCTTATGGTGAAAGGATTTCTTTTTGTGTTTGTCAGAAGAGGAGAAAACCTCATGGTGGATGCTGTGAAATCCTAACGTAATTATCTTAACAGTATTCTTCACATATGGCTTGTGATACTCATATTAAATCTGTCAAGTAGTACAGTTACTATTGGCACTGTTAATATGAATTCATTAATGTTAACCTTTAATCCCATTTTATAGCTAAACAGTCCTTTTAGATGCTTGATTACTTCTCAAAAAAAAAAAAATGAGATTTCTACCAGTCCTTGGACAAGTGAGTATAAATGGACAGAGCACAGGTTCAGAATTCCTGGCTGTGCTAGGTATTATCTGAAGGACCTAGTCAGAAGACTCTCTGGATGTCCGTTTTCACATCCAATGGTATTACAAGCTCAAGGTAACTTTTAGAGTTTAGTAAGGATCAGAAGAGAAGGTAGAAATAAGCCTGATGGAGAAGGAAAATAGCGTGATGGAGAAAATATGCCAACTTTTTAAAATTAATTAATTTTTTTTTTGCTGTATTGGGTCATCATTGCTTCACATGGGCTTTCTCTAGTCGCGGCGAGCGGGGGCTACTCTTCGTTGCGGTGCACGGGCTTCTCATTGCGGTGGCTTCTCTTGTTGCGGAGCATGGGCTGTAGGCGTGTGGGCTTCAGTAGTTGTGGCTCACAGGCTCTAGAGCAAAGGCTCAGTAGTTGTGGCACACAGGCTTAGTTGCTCCGCGGCATGTGGGATCTTCCCGGACCAGGGCACGAACCTGTGTCCTCTGCACTGGCAGGCAGATTCTTAACCACTACGTCACCAGGGAAGTCCCTCTGCCAACTTCTTAATCGTCTGTCTTTTATTATATGTTCCATGTCTTGAATCATTTTGGTCTTTCAAACTATTGTCTTTATTTAAAATGTTAATTAATTCCTTTATTCTTTTTGGTCATCAAAGTCCTATGTAATGTTGATGCTCTGAGCACCCTGAGATGTAAATCATATATTTACTTTCTCTAAAGCAGAATAGTTAACCAAACATTCAATCACGAGTATCCTTTTTTAAAAAAAAGTTGATTCATTATGCTAAAATTGACTGTTGGTGGTTTGTAATATTAAAAATATTTTAAAAGGTTCCCAAACCTTATTACTAGATTTGCAGATTTTTTAGCGTGTGAGGACCTCAGATTGATAAGCACTGGGCTAAAGTTGGTGGCTTTTATATTTATCTATCTGTCATCTTTTTATCTGTGTATATTCTTATATGCATGTGCTTATATAGTACAAAACTCTTTCTTAAAAGAAGTCATAAAATGAGACCTCCATGTTTAAAGAAGGTAAAAATATGGCTGGGATGGTTGAAGATCACTCTCCCTTTGCCTCCTATCATTGCCTTTTAATGGCTCCTAAAGATGCCTCAATAGAACTCTTGAGGTCTAAGGAATACAGTTTGAGATTCACTGGGCTAAGCGATAAAAAGTGACGAAGGGTACTTTGACAACTCCTTAACACAGTATTCTTAGTCCTCTTCCTCACATGCAGATGGTAGGTAACTGGGACAGTTGTAATGAGTCAAAAGAAAAAGAATTTCCCTTTGCTTTTTCACTTGTGCATCATCCATTTGTTACTCCTGAAGACTGTTACTCAAAGTGAATTTGACTCCCTCTTCCCCATCGCATTTGCCTACAGATGGAGAGGACTGTAGTCTGTGATTATACTTCACAGGGCTTCACTAGATGATTGTATGAAGAAACCAGGATATACTGTTTTTCAGAGTTCTGTATTCTGTGGAACTGTGGAGTTAAAAAGAAATTTAGGGACTAATATGGACTTCCTAATGTTTTATTTTGCCAAAAATGGATACTTCTAAAAGCAGCTACTAAAGGATACTTCAAGAAGCTTATCACTTCATAAAAGAAAGGACGTTTTTATTAAGAAAATATTAGGAAGACCACGATCTCAGAATTGTTTGAGTCAATATCGATAATTAATTGGATAGAGAGAAGAACAATTTCTTTTTGGAATGAGACTTGGGATTCAGCCCCATCTCTGCCAATTATTAACTATAGGACAAAGGCCAGGATAACTAATCTTTCTGATCCTCATAATGTAAATGAAAATGAAAACATGTACCCCTCATGATTGTCAGAAGGTAACCAAAGAATAGATTCACATTCCTATGGTGTTTGGTATGTAGTAGGTGCTCAGTAAATATACATTCCCTCCCTCCTGCCTCTCTTTCTTTCCATATCCTTTTATTTACCCCAGAGGATTGTTTTGATGACCAAGTAAGAAAATAATGAGAAAATGCTTGGTGAACCATAAAGCACTATTTAAACATAAGGTTCATGAAATGTAAGTTGATTTGCTTTAAGCACATGCATTTTCCTTTTTATGAGATGTGTGGATAAGTGGCACAATAACCCTCAGGAAATGAACCTAGTGCCTTTGTCTGATTCCTTAAGGACTCACGTGGCCTTTTGGATGAAACTGTATGTAAAATATAGATGTTATTTTAATGAATACTGTCCATGTAGTATACATATTGTTTCTTTTGCATGTTTTTAAACAAAGAACATTAACCAGTCACCTCACAGGTTTTCCTGCATGGTCTACAAGGTGTAGTTATAAAGTCCATTGGAGTTGTAAAGTGTTTAGAGTTATATTAAGCGCTACCACATTCAGTCTTACCGAGCTATTAGGGTGTTTTATAATGGGATGTAAATATTTGTGACCTGTTTGAGAATAACCAAAGAAAAGTGCTTTTCATTATTTTACTGCATATCCTATTAGCCAGACATATCTTTAGTGTTTCAGTTCTTTCCTGGCTTGGGAAGGTGATGTCAACATTTGTACAACGTGAGGCTGGGAAGGAATTTGGCTACTTTTTGTTACTGTGTCAAATTGCCCAGGAGCTACTTTGTCTGACAGCATGCCTGGTGAGCACATGTTACATTTTCTCTGTCTTCTGTAGGTACCAAGTAGAGCTGGAAGAATTCTTCCACAGGTACATCATTAATAATAATTGTCCACACCTAACAAAATACTCTTAATTTTTGCAGGGAAACCTGGGAGTATCCCATTCTAAACCTGGTTTGCATACCTCTCAGACATAGTTTAAAGTTGAGAAAAAGTATTTCTGCTTTTAATTCTTTTCCCTTAAAGAAAACTTGAAAGACAATTACACTTGTTTCTTCAAGAATCAAATCCTGTCTTTAGGAATCAGTCTTGGTTCTGAACTTTTAGTACACATCTCTATTATAACAATTGGAGGTAGTTAATTTAAATGAACTTAAGCTATTGCTCATCACTACTATGATCATAGGAAAGTTTGGAACACACTTTTTAATAAGGAAATAAGTAAGAAAAGCTGATGCTATTTTCATGATCACATACTGTACTTGAAAACATCTAGTTATAGGAAACAGGAAAGGTTAAATATTCAAAAACAACAATTTAAAACCACTTTGTTCTCAAATCTGTCACTACAGTTTTTGTCAGATAAATTTAAATCCTGGTAATTGGTTTATGCCAAAGGACAGAGGACAGTCATTTCAAAGCTTTCCTGTTCACAGACTATTAAATTGCCAGAAATAACAGTCACAACAAAGTGACACATAATTTAGAAAGAATGCAATGCATGCTTTTAATCAGAACAACAATAACAACAGAAAAAATCTACTAATAACAAGTATGGAAAAGCTAGTATAGTATTGAATCCAGCCGTAGCCACAAATAAAAAGCAACTGCTTGACAAGGACAGCTGTGAATGATCTATGTGCCCTTCACACCCTCCTTCCCCTCAATAAAAGCGATATTCTCATTGGAAATATGGTTGCAAATGTAAATCACTGACTTCTTGCAAGACCATGATGGCTCTGTAATAAATATCAAATCGGTCCATTTTAGATCTGCAGAAGAATCCTTTTAGATATGAAGACTTGAGAGCAACTGTGAAGTTGTCTTTATTCAAATCCTTCGAAATTTAAAATGGTGATCTTAGACCACCAAGAACTACAAGACTTGCCAACTGATGTTTGTAACACCTTAGCCTTCTGATTCTTCATATCTGTTTTTATTAAATGTCTGTCAAGGAGTATATTTAACTTTGATGTTTCCAACAAGAATTCATTGTCTTTAACTTTTATTTTATGTTTTAACAGGCAGATAATGAAAAGAATTATTCGCCTGTTGAATTTATACCTCAGGGTATATCTGCAAAAAAAAGAAGTGTGAAGTTATTGTTGTGGTATGATTTCCCTTCTAAATAATAAATTATATCGGAAAAGGTGGAAATGTCATAAAAATGAGGTTGAAAAGGAATTTTCAACATGATTTTGATAGACAGATGAAAGCATTTACTATTATTTACGAAAGTGGATCTATTTAAAATAGACCCCTTCTCAATATAGGGTAGTTAAGAACTTAAAGGAAAACAGGGCTACTGTCATGTGATTTCCACGTTAGAGAGTACTATATGAAGAAATTCCTTCATTTGCAACCCAGAAGACAAGACCTGGCATACCCCCAAAATTTTTAATGGAAATTAAGAGGCAGTCAAGCTGATTAAAAACATAATACTTTATTTGCTTAGAGGTAGCAAACTATAAAATCAAGCCAACAAAGTTTCATTGCAAAAATTTATTGTTTTTAATTTACTATCAACACTTTTAGAGTTAAATTACTTAATTTGAATTCAATTCATTAAGTCAATAAAAGTGGGATAAAATAAAATAAATTTGTTTTTCAAACCAAGAAGCAAACTCTGAAATTGGGTGGGTCCTTTCTGCCAATTTGGGAAATAGGCCAGTTTTAGCCTGCGAACTCTCACATTCTCACTCAGTATATTTAATGCAAAGTTCTTAGCAATGTCTTGTCCAGGTGAAAAGCAATTTCACTAACAACAACAACAACAACATAACTCAAGGAAGGATTTTCATAGTTACTTTTCTCACTAAAACCATTTCTACTTCTGAAATTTTCTCACTTTGGGCCATTCTATAATATAAACATTTTATTTTCATTTTAAAAACAGCCATAGTGGGGTATAATTTACATACTATAAAATTCACCCATGCAATTCAATAATTTTTAGCAAATTTACAAAGTTGTGCAACCATCACCATGGTTCCAATTTTAGATCTCTGTTCATGTTTACCTTGTTTTAATGTTTCTGTTTTTTTAGTATATTCTCTACCTTCTTGTCTACGAGGCAAGAAGGGTTTCAATAACTGGATAAAGGAAGAGGGGAAAGGATGTTATAGGCAAAAGGGTTAGGATCCATTCACTTGTTTATTTGTTTATTCATCCATCCATTCATTTAATGGTTATTGAGTCCTTAGTATGAGCTAGACATGACAGTGAGTATTTGTAATAGAAGATTTTTCAGACATAGTCTGGTGGGTGGATGAACAATTTAGCCTTATTACCACTATAAACATGAGAAGTGTTATCACTGGGGCATGCACAGGGCATAATGGGACTATATAGAAGAAGCCTAAAGACAAATAGATCAGGGTGGGCTTCTTGGAGGAAGGGCATTTTGAAGAATGAATAGACAGGACCAGGCAAAAAGGAATGACTCTGTGCCTGTCTCTAAGCTTATTGATTTGGGGCATTGAGCAGGCATACCAGAGCCTGGAATCCAGGCCAGGGAGGTGAGAGGAGAGGTAAGGATAGAAAAAGAGGGATCCGATCCCAATGGAGCTGTGAGAACAGGTTCACAGCACATCTTTGCTTGCAGGCAAGAAAATTCAGATTACTTATTAGATTTTCCTGGTTATGAGGATTTGAGAAACATCATATATTTTGACATTAAGCTTTCTTCAGGGTCACTGGATGGAAATGCCCAAATCTAATTGGGATTTTATGTTAGAAGCTAGGGTTCTAATTTTATCTTTCAAGATCAACATATGATTATCTATTCGTCTGACTTGCATATAATTTACCTGTAATTCTAAGTCCCTGACTTTGTGTGTGTATGTGTGAGAGAGAGAGAGAGAGAAACTGATAGAATTTGGTAATAAGTTTGATATGGAGAGAATTTCTAGCAGTGTTTCTCAATTTCAAAATTTAAGTTGACCCTGGTCGTTATTATAGGATTTACTCCCAAAGTCTACGTTTTGAGGAGGCTGAGGGAGGGACCCCAGTGTGGACTCCAGGGCTACAAGACTAATACCCTGCTTAGTGTGGAGCTATATATTCTTTGGGTGTTAACACAGCAGATCTAATATCTGCTTGGACACATTGTGTGCTTCTCTGTATCTCTCACAGCCTAGAAGCCAATGGAAAAAAGCCTCAGTATGTATGGTTTCAGCTGGCTGTGGATAATTAGGGTGTCTGCTTCATGCACTGACCCCCCGGGAGGAGAGCTGGTTCAATCCATTGGTATGGATTGTTCTCCTAGTGCAACATGATGATCAATTACTGCCCATCCTGTTAAGCAGCAGATTGTTGTCTCAAGATAACTGAAACACACCTAGAGTCTTTGACTAGTCCATCCTCTGCCAGAAATGTGAATGCCATCCTGGCCTGGTGAACCTCTTTAATCAGAAAATAGATTTTACTCCATGCAATTGACTACCCTTTTGGTCAAATAAAATCAGTATTTCCAATTGGGATCCAAAAATGGTTTCAAGAAAATTTTTCTTCAGAGAGAGCAAATTCTAAATGTGCTTGGTCTTTTTCATCACTGAATCTACACACCAGGAAACGCTGTGGATGAAGGTGGAAAGGCCAATCCCTCTTATCTAGTCTGACACTAATAAAGCTGTTAACAAGGTCCAACTGGAACGACAATGGATAAGGAAAGAAGAGCTGAATTCCTTAAGATCAGTCCTATTAAGTTACACAGATGTCAAGTTTAATCAATCTGAAGACCTTAAGGACTTTGGCAAATGTCCTTTTTTTTTAATATCTTATTGCTGTTTTCAGTTGTTGCATCATCCTGTTTGCATAAATATAATTATCTTTCATACATATTACATCATTAGGGAAATTTTTATTAGTTTTATTTATCTGTATCTTATAATAGAAAAGCTTCCTAGTGCATTAATTTTTTTTTTAACTTAAGAATGAATGTGCCCACAAGGATTAAAAAAAAATCCCATACACAACAATTTATATTTAAGATACCCAAGTAGAGTTGGATACTATATTTTTTTATGGTTTGAAAAAAAGCAATTTAATGCATGCATGTGATAATAGGTAGGCCTGTTGTACCTTTTGTTAAGAAAGTAGGACACTTCTTTCAACTATCATTTCAAGGTTTTATTGCCAGCTGACTCTCTCTAGCTATTTCTTTCTCTAGTGGCTGATACCTGGGAATCTAATGTTTCACAATTAGAGATTTGTTTCCTTGACTTGTACTTTCCAGCTCAAGTGATTACAGTCTCAAAAAATGTCACACATGAATCCTTACAAGTTTAATATATCCTTTTCTTATAGTATATTCTTATGGGTTGAGGACAGAGCATGAAAATAATGACATTAGTAAGGGTTGAGGTGGTGGAATAGAATTGATGGAAAGAGATAAGTAAAGAAGGAGTAAAGGCAGGGGCTGGGGGCTTTGAAAAGTGACTTCATGATCCTTCCTGGGCTTTGGAGTCATTAATTCTACCCATGAATATTTATTAAATACTGACTCTGTCCTCAGTACTGTGTTCAGAATTACCTACCATTTTCCCTTTGGTTGGACTGTACAGATGGTTGAGTAAGTAGGTAAGTAAGATTGTGGAGATTGTGGATTCAAGGGATAAGAATAATCTATGAGAACTCTTCTGCCTTTAGCTCCCTGAAGTGGGCCTGTAGTAGTAGGCCTCTGTTTTATCTCTATAGAAATAAGAAGATAAACCCTTTCTGCTCACCTCTGGTTAAAACTAACAATTTTTATAAGCTAAAAATCTGTATTCAAACTGAGGTTGGATAAATATTGCTTCTATTTCAGATCCTAGAGCACAAGGGACTCCCAAACTTTAGGAGCCTCACATTCCTCAATGAGGAGCCTTGTTGTACCTTCCTCACATGGTGGATGTAGATTTTTCCTAAGACAAAAACATATTTAAAGTGTTTTGTATATAGTGCTTGGGACAAATGAGGAAGCACCCAATAAGTGATGGATGTTATTACTGCCTACACTGGCAGGAGGAGAAACACAAGAGAAAAAAAACATCAGGAAGTGAGTATGTGATCTAGCTGAGGGGTGAAGAGGTCCTGGTTAAGGTGAAGGCTGTGGAAATGGGAGTGATGTTACTTTTTAAAAGTAGAATTACTTACCGTACAGACAATAGTACAACAATAGTGCAAGAAATCGAATCAAAGCAAAAGTTACCTTAATACAGTTGTTACCTCAGATTCTAATAGGCCTTTAAAAAAATGTGTTCATGTGACCCTCTCCTTGTTTACATGGATACATAAAAACATAACCATTACAGATACAATTTTGTATTCTCTTATTTTTCTCTTATGTAATTAAATTACTCATTTATCTGATATTGTATACTAAATTGTTTCTAGATCTTTTCATTCTAATGAATCTTGTGGCAATGAAAAATCTTTGTGTTTCGTAGTTGTGCGTCTTTAAGGCTGTCTCCTTAGAAGAAATTTCTAGGGTAGTAATACTGGGTCAAAGGATAGGAGCACTTTATGTCTTTAAGGTTATTGCCAAATGGCCTTCCAAAAAGGTTTCCCAGTTTGTGCTGCCACTAGCAGAGAATGGATGAATGAACACTTTTCCTTCCTGACAGCCTCATTGATGATGTTAAGGCAGTATCATTATTTTTAACTTACCCTCTGAAATATATGTAAGGTATCTCTTAATCTGCGGTTCTTGGGTAGCTAGTAAGGTTGAGTATTTTCTCATGTTTGTCTCCTAACTGTATTCTCTCTAATATAAAATTATTTGTTCTGGCCTTTCCGCACTTTGATGTTGGAGCATTTAAGGTGCAAAGAAAGGAACCTACTATGCTCCAACTTGGTTCTTGTCACTTTAAATGCATTATCTCATTTAATCTACACAGTACCTCATTAAGGTTGGCATTCCTACCTGCGTTTCATAGATGAAAGACTGAGCCTTGAATAAATTAAATTTCATGCCTAAAGTTGAATTGGTGGTAAGTAGCAGTTTTAGATATTTTTCCTTATAATTTTATATGAGGTTTTTTTTTTTTTTTTTTTTCGGTACGCGGGCCTCTCACTGTTGTGGCCTCTCCCATTGCGGAGCACAGGCTCCGGACACGCAGGCTCAGCAGCCATGGCTCACGGGCCCAGCCGCTCTGCGGCATGTGGGATCCTCCCGGACCGGGGCACGAACCCGCGTCCCCTACATCGGCAGGCGGACTCTCAACCACCGCGCCACCAGGGAAACCCTATATGAGTTTTTATGTAACATAAATATTAACTCTTTGGGGAAAATATTTTCAGCAAATATGGATGACAATCTGTAGTTTTCTTTTTTCTGAAATTATGCTACTTTTGTTCTGCAGAAGCTTAAAATTTTCCCATGAAGTGATGGATTGGAGAGATACTGGGGTGGTAGATTGGGCCTCAGCTTCTGTTTTATTTCAGCACCAAGATCAGTTCAGTGAGGATTAGAAGCAGCCAATAGACAGAACTGTAAGTGGATCATTTGCTAATGATTTTACTATGGAGTGTCTCCCAGCCTCTCCCAGGATCTCCCACAGGATGGGAGAGTGGCCTGTGAGCCTGCTAGAGGTCATTTACAGATGAGCTGCTCTCCTAAGCTACTTGCTGGGTGGTCTCTGAGTGGTTGCTGTGTGGTCACGATATTACTGCTTTCTCCACTCCTGCCAAGGAGTGTAGAGTCCCATGACAGGCCACATATAAGACTGTTGGCCCTCCCAGTAGGACCAACAAGGATATATGGCTGGTATCCAGTACCAGCAAGGTCATTAGCTGTTGAGTTTAATATTATTTCTATTCAGAGGAAGGACAGAATCCCATTGAAATGGGTAGAGATGCTAAGAGATTGTAGCTATGTCCTTAGGAGCATCGTTTGGAAGTTTTTCAGTGGCCTGGCCTAGAAATGGATGGTTTGGATTAGGGTGGGGACAGCAGTGCCAGAGGATGTGTTTTGGAACAAAGGAACTTTGAAATATTCCTTCTAAGGCAGAAGGGTTATGTGTTACATGGCCGTTTAGAATATCTCAATCATATCACTCAATCTGGTCTGCCTCATCATGCAGTTGACTCCAGCCCAGTTGTCAAGGGGCATGATGTCACCCCCAGGCCTGGGTCTAGTGGGATAGGAAGATCCAGAAGCTTCCCCTCTCGGAGGCTCAATCCAGAAAATAATTAGAAGAAGCCTTTTCAGCAGGGGAAAATTGAACCCTGTAAAGTCAGGCCTTCAGCCAGCTTTGCCTGGGCTATTAAGTTCTGCCCAGCTCAGCTTTGCATACACTGTGGCAATGTCTGAAAAAGTGCTTTTGGCTTTTACCATCATCACAACACAAGATATTTTTCCTGACCAGTGAGAAATAGCAGCAGTTTTGTGTGTTTTTTTAATCTCTCCCTGAGAGAGTAATGCCTATTCTCTGATTCTGGGGTAGGACAGAATTCCCAGTGTCCCAAGCACTCCATTTCTCAGGTACTTCTTGGACCAGGGGCTTTTGAACAAATGGCATCCAAGTAGAAATACATTTTAGAAATGTCCTTCTCCCTTGTGTCTGTGTTACCTTCCATTACTCTGACTGCATTGTTGGTCTGGTCTCTGACCACAGAAAGCCACAAAAGCACAGGGGCCTCACACAAAGAGAAAGTTGGAAGAAGTGTATGGGGAATGGTTGATGACATATTTTTATCTACATCCTGCCTACAGTTATGTGATTTTTTTTTTTTTCCATCATAAACTTGAGCTTGTAGAAACCAATAGGAAGGAAGCTGAATTGGCTGGAGCAAATTCAGTAGTGATAGCCAGGACACCCAGAAATCTGATACAGCTATCAAGATGAGCTGGCCTGTGAAACCTTGTGGTTAATTGGTGGGTGGCTGGCGGTTATAATACTTTCTGGGCTCCCTGAAGCCACCTCCAACAACACTACTTAATTACATACAAATTGTAATTTTGTCTTCACATTCTGTCTCACAAAATGAATGGTCTCCATCATTTGGCCATAATATGTGGTCATTATTTCAATTAGCTCACTGTTTTCTCAACTGCCTCTTTTTTATATGCATGTCAAAGTTGGTGTTTTCTCTCTTGGGGTTCCTCACGTCTCCACAATATGAGCCTCATTTGTTTAAGGCACTTTATATCTTAAGCAAAATGCATAGGATTTGCACTCAGAGGCTTTCTAACTACTTTTGATGATGATGATGGTAACTGCTGTCCAGCTGTCCCACTACTGAAAGCCAGAACCCACCATATTCTGGTGGCAAGCATTTCAAGGCCTGAACATCACACCACAGGCTGATTGTAACCTTAGGGCTAGTTAATCCCAAATACTCTCCATTGCAAACTCCTCTCCTGTTACTAAGATGTCCCTTTCATCTCCCAACTTCCTCCTTCCTGCATTCCTGTTATTTATAGTATCCCAGGAACAAACTACTCCCAAATTTCTCAAAAGGATTTACAGTTGCTACTTGCAATTCCTCACCCAGCTCACACCTCCATCCCTCGCAGCCTGTGTTCTGCTATAACCCCTGTCCTCCCAAAGGTGGACAGTGACATCTTTGTTCAGTCCAAGTCTGCTTCTCAGTCCTTTGCTTCTTGACTGAGTTTTCCCTGTTGGTCCCCTTTACCCTGACTCTTAGGTTCTGAGACAGTGCACTTTCTCTCCTTCCTTCTCTCTAACTTCTCCTTCTTGGTTCTCTTTCTTCTTGTGGCACCAAAATTTGAGTGATCCTCAAGTGCTTGCTTCTCTTGAACATATTCTCTCAATGACCTGACAAAACGATGGCCGTGACTATCACCCTTTGGACAATGCACATATCTCCACTTCCTGCCACAAATCCTTCAAGCTTCAGACTCACACACTCAATCTTTTGCTTGCTCTTCCTCTGCACAATCTGCTTGACACTTCAGACTCCACGTGCCTGTCATTTAAAATAACTTTTCCCCCGACCGTGTTCCTTCTGACATCTCCATTTCTGTTGATTCTGCACCAGCTCCCAAGTACTTCAGAGTGGACTTTTCATGGGGAGGCAAGTTCTGTTTGGGCAGTCTCTTAAACCCTCATTTTTATTCCCATTCTTATAACCATATTTTACCTCCTTTTTACTTCTTGCCTGCATTTTTGCAACAGCCTTCTTGCCAGGATCTTTTATTTCCCATCCCAACACACCTGAGGCACACTGCATATTGTAACCTTGGCTTGCAAAGGCAATGATTCTCAATTAATAGTGTGAATGGAGCAGAAGGGATATTCTCCAATAGGAGCCATATCAAAATCTTTGGGATCAGAGTGTGCTGTTTGAATAAACCCTATATGTGAGTGATTTGTATATGCCTCAAAGGAGAGGCATACACCTCTCCCTCTCTGCCTCTACTACCTTGAACATCATTCTTTTAAAGATTTTATGTTACCCTTTTTTATGTGCTGCTGGCATATTAATTTTCTTGATACTCAGTGAAGATTAAGATATAATTCTTTCCTAGCTCAAAAGCCTTTAATAGTTCTCTGTTGCCTACTAAAAATTCTAAACATTACATCTTTGACAAACCTTATCATTATGACTCCTCTATTTTCTTCTACACCTACCTCTATTATAGCCAAACTGGGAAATTTCTCTGAACACGCCCAGGCTGTTACACCTCTGTTTGGACCACATCATCCCTCTGTTTGGAATGCCCACTCCCTTTACCTCCACCTGGTGAAACTACACATGGATACAATATCACTTCTACCAGGATGTCTTCCTGCTCCTGGGGCTTGAAGGACCAGAGTGGTCCTTGTGATCTCCCACAGGACACTGTTTGCAACTCTCCTTTAGCACTTGTGTTCTAGTTTTTTGTAGAGGCATCTTTTCTCCTATAGCAGAGTGTAAATTTCTGGAGAGCAGAGATCCCATTCCCAATTTTCAGTACCCAGGACTTTAGTGAATTATATCTTGGCTGTCTATAATATAGAGTTCCTGATTTCTGTTTTACTCTTTATTTATAATTTATTCTTCTTCTACTCCAATAAAATATTTTGAAGTGGCTTACTGTAGTAAACATAAACAACTCAGAACATGAACATAAAAATTTAAAACCAGTATTAGAAACCATTTAGATAAGGGGTCAGCAAAGTACAACCCATGGCCCAAATCAGCCCACAAAGTGTTTTTGTAAATAAAGTTTTATTAGAGCATATCATGTTCATTTGCTTATATATTATCTATGGTTGCTTCCATGCTACAGTGGCAGAGTTGTGTAGCCATGACAAAGACTATGTGACCTGTAAAGCCTCAAATATTTACTCTCTGGCCCTTTACAAGAAGTTTGCCAATCCCTGATTTAGATCAGTGATTCTTAACTGAAGTGAGGAGAGGAGGAAAAAGAAATAGGGGGGAATGTGTAGACTCAGGATAATCCAGGGTAAGAATCTATGTGGGGATCCTCACTTTTGTAGAAAACCAGTTACTGAGGAGAATCAGCCATTTTTCAAGGTGACATCCTTGCTCAATACAAAGGCCTTTTTCTGGACTTTTTAGTCACTTCTGGGTCAGTGCCTTATTTGTAGTGAATCAGTGTTACTGATGAGCCTGTGCTGTATCTTTCTAGTGTGGTGGGAAAAAAAAAAATTGATTTAGAGAGAGGGGAGGTATTATTATACCAAGAGCTCTCAGTGTGCTAGTTATGGGACTTGAATAGTAAATTTAGTTCTTTGATTCCTAGCTGCCAAAGCAAAAAGCAAACATGACAAGTTAGGTAGCTTTCCTTGGCTAACATATGGAAGTATACCCATTTGCTAAAAAGGAAAAAAACTTCTCAATGCTAAAATCAAGAAAGACTTTTTGAATTGTCTCAGAGAGACATAGGAGACAATATGTTCAGCTACAATTTTGCAAAAGATCTAGCCAATATATTGAAATGGCCAATTCTCATTACATGAAATTGCAGTTCAAGAAGGCTTTGTTAGTACAGTCTAGGGACCTTGGTTGTTGATACCCTAACTTGTTATAAGAATAGAGCTCAGAGTAACTAGAGAGTTTGGTAGTTCATGTGTTTTGCAACTGGAACATTAGTTGGCTCTGGCAGGCCCTGAATATAGGGCAAATAGGTGTAGAGTTCCAGTGATTGCTGGGAGTATAGGTTTTCTGGCATGATAAATAAAGAGTGACCCATAAACTGGAGGCAGGTGGAAAAGCTGACCTTCTGGTATGACAACAGAGAAGGCTTTGGCATTTTTGCCTGGCTGGTTAACCAGCACAGCTCCACATCGTGGTAGGTAGAAGAGATGGGCACCAGAGCAATTTTATATAACTCTGTGGGTACAGTAAAATAATTGAATGAAGGAAAATGATGATAGCAAATAAATCATGAACTATCACTTGAGTTTATATGATTATTAACAGCTGCAAAAGTCATCTTATAAAGTTATTCTGGAGCTCAAAAAACTGAATGATATCACTCATTGTGCCTGTTTATTATTGCAGAGATTATAGGTGGGTTTTATCTTAAAGAATTAACATTTGCCATCTTTTTGCTAAGCCTCCAGAAAATAATGCAAATTATAAATATGCCTGTATATTATTTTTGCATATAAATGATTTTGAAGACAAGAAAATCAAAGCTTATATTACATTGAAAATATATATCTTGACATGACAAATGTTTTCAAAGGTTTATGGAAAATTTTTGTCAAGTGAACGTGAAATTTGAATTTCCTTTTTTCTTTATACATAGTGTATGCTAAGGTAGCAATACTGCTTGGTTTTTGCATAAGGGAGTAGTTCTATTTTAATGTTCCTTTAAGAAATTCTGGAAAAAGGTGGCTTTGGTAATTCAGTATATTTTGGATTATTTCATGGATAGAGTTATTTGGATAGAGTTATAGTAGGTAAAAGGATATATTAATGAAATGATTTTATGAACATATTCATTAAAAATGATTAGAATGTAATTACTCAGTCTAGCAGACCCACATTAGTCTTATTCACATGACATTTGTTCTTCCAAGCAAACTGAAGGCAGGGATGTCTCAGATTAGTTTTCTATGGGGTTTGCAAGTTGAACCTCTTGGCATGATCTATATGATGGTAGCCATAGATAATGGTAGCTCTCTGCTCATGGTACAACTGTCATGTATACGACCTATCAGGTATGTGAAGATTTTATCCTAAGTGCAGTTTAAACCTGCGCCCCCCCCCCCACCCATGGAAAGTGTTTAAGTAAGGGAGTGGCATGATTAGAGATGCATTTAGAAACATACATCCCCACATGTAGAAAGGATTGGAGATGGAAGTGGGAGGTCAATTAGAAGGTCACTGTAGCTGCCCAGGTGAAGGATGCTAATAATTTGAACTTGATTGTCAGCAGTTGTTGAAAGGAGCCAGGTATATTCTGGAGACAGAGTCCACAGACTAGATGTGGGGCCTCTCAGGTCAAAGCTAACTCTGAGGTTATCAGCAGGGACAATGAGTATGTATAACAAAGTCAAGTGCTGAGGTAGAGAACATTGAAAGAGTGGCCATTATGAAGTGGGAGGGGATATCAAAAGTTGAGTTAGGACTATTTGGAGATACCTGGGAGACAGTCAAGAGGAAACACCACATAGTTAGTTGGATATGCTGTTCTTAAGCCTTGAACAAGAGGCTAGGCTGGAAATATATATTTGGGAGCCTTTTCATATATTTGGAATATAAAACAACAAGAGTAAATGAGATTGCCTAAAAAGAGAATAATACAAAGGGAAAAGAATGTCCAGGACATTTTATTTCAAGTGAAAGAGGAAGAGCCAGCAAAAGAGGTTAAGGAATAGCCACAAACAGGTGATAACAAAACTGGAGGGTGAGGTGTAATGTTAAGGAAGCCAAGAGAAAGAAGAAAAGAGTGGGTGGTCACGTGTATTGAACGCCGATGAAAAGTTAAGAATGATGAGGATGAAAAAAGTCCCAGTCACTCAGGCAGTATGAATAATTCTTATCAAAAGGTGGTTTTTAGTGTAGGAAGATGCCTGATTGGAGTGGATTGCAGAGTGCATGAGATTAAGAAGCTGAGGCCAAATGTCTAACTTTGAGACTCTTGGCTGTACAAGGTCCTAGAGGAAGAGGACAATAGTTAAAAGAAGATGTGTTTTCCCCAGACTCCCAGGTGAGAGATACTAGATCATCTTTAAATGATGATGGAGATGAGCTTGAAGGTTTATGGTGCTGCAGAAAGGGGCTTATTGATAGAGTTTCTGGAAGGTTGGAGGGTTTGGGACCTGGAGCCTGTGTGTAAGTCTTGACCTTTGAAAGAGGGAGGGACATTTCTGCATTGCAATTGAAGGGAAGAGCAAATGGTTACAAACACAGCTTTTGGTGTTGGAAGAGTGTGTTCAAATTCACATTGTGCAATACTTATAAATAAATACTCATTATAGTCATGATTCATAAATAAATACTCATAATCATGATTCATAAACCCCAACAAAAAGAGGAAGATTGGCAAAGTGTAAATTGGAAGTAATTCTATGTAAACATGAGTTTTGGTGCTTGTATTTTCACATTTTCAAACAGAAATATCTTTAAACTAAAGCAAATAAATCTTTTCTTGAATCTGTACTTCTGTTGAGTGGTTATTATATTGTTGTTGGTTCCACTTTTCTCTTTTGGCTCTGATCTGCAGTACATCAGTTTTCTATAATCCTACCGAATGGGAGAAAAATCATTCTCTGTACATAAACTTTCAATGCTCATAAAGATATTCATTTGTAATATTAGAGCTGTCACATGCCTTATTTTTCATCTCACAGAGCAATTTACCTCTACCTGTAGTTGTAAAAAGAGACAAACTTAATATTACTCTTCACTCTTCTAACAGTTTTAAAGTTACATAAAAGTAACATTGCCTCCTCTGGAAGTTCTAAAATGTTGCCAGGCAACCAATCTATCAAGAGTAAGGAGATTGTCTTTAAATTCAGTCAGGTGGTTTCATTCATTCCTGTAGCAAGACAACTGCAAAATGATATCCTAATTTCAGATCCTGTTGGATACAGTCTTTTGAGATGCTTCTGGCTCCTTCTCACACACAAGTAGACTTGGTCAGAGCAAAGTTACATTCTGGGGCTCCTTCCCCTGCCTTACCAGCATTTCATGTACAGCCAGATTATTATAGATTTTCTGTGGCTGAGCCTGTATTTTGCTTGCCTACAGTTGTCTTACACATCACAATAATGGTAATTACTAAGACTTATTTGAATAGCATTTTATAGGTTTACAGTTACAGTTTTCAAGGCCCTTTCACATGTGTTCCTCCTAACATGAGGGAGAATGAGTAGTGATTAGTTATTTTCCTGGATAAAATTACTGAGGCACAGAGAAATTAAAATGGTTTGTCCAAAGCTATAGATCTATAACTGCTAGAGCCAGGACTTGCATCTAACTCTTCTGTTTTCTTATATTCCCCGTTTCTTCAATAACATGATGGAAAGCACAGAAACTTCAGAATCAAGTAGACTGAGTTTCAGATTCTAGCTTGGACTCCCTGAGCTTCAGTTATTCTGCCTAAAAAGTGGAAAAATGATACTGAAGTTATATGATTTTTTTCCTATGGAATAAATAAGATAATGTATATAAAGTCCCGGATAAAATGCAGGCATACAGTAGGACAAAATAATCTTTTGTTATGTTAATAATACTTGAATTGATTGCACTCAGGGGCCAAGAAATCAACACAGAACTATGAGCATTTGCATTCAAATATATCTCTTGGGAGGATTCTGATTTTAACCTCCCTTTGGTTATAGTAGCACTTTGAGTCAGTTTCCCTGTGTGAATATCGGGGGTTATTGGATGTAATTATACCTATTCTTTGGCATGTCATCAAAGATGATATGATTCCAACCCATTTTAAACAAGTGGTAGATCTCCTTCAAGACAGCCAAACATCCCTGCATGTCTCTTCACCTCATCCCCTTATCCCCTCCCTACTCTCTTCTAACATTCCAAGCAGAAATGGAATTGGAGAGCTGACAGTTTTCTCTGATCTCTGTAGAGATGGTTGGTGTAGTGGGCATTTGAGATTTGTTTGAATTCCTAACATTCCCCTTTCATGATAGTACACAATTACATTTTTTGGATTATTAAGCCCTTCATGAGTGGTCTTGGTGGAAATGTTGTTTATGGCTTCTGATTTCTACTGTGGAAGGGTCCACACTTTTCCTCTCCCCATCTTCTGGTACCTACAGTTGACTGATCTGCCACTCTGTGGGTGGTGGGGGATCTTTGAATCCCAAACATGTTGCACTGGATAGAATAAGCAGTTGGGGTCATTCATTGATTATGGTGGTGCTGTGCTGCTCAAATTCATCCTGTGTTGGAATCATGGCTGTGGAGCCTCTCTCCCAGCCCTCTGGAGTGCTTGTGCTTTCCATCTATTCTCAAGTCTCCCATCAATTCTGCAAGCCCCCTGATATATTTCTAATAATTTCCCTTTTGCTAAATCCCTCCCGAGCTGGTTTCTCTTGTTTGTTACTGAGAATCATAATTATGTTTTTTTGTAATTGATGGAGGTAATCTAATCACACCATAGAGAAAAAAAAGGTGTTAAAAAGAATGAAAAGGGCTTCCCTGGTGGCGCAGTGGTTGAGAGTCCGCCTGCCAATGCAGGGGACACGGGTTCGTGCCCCAGTCCGGGAAGATCCCACATGCCACGGAGCGGCTGGGCCCATGAGCCATGGCCGCTGAGTCTGCGCGTCCGGAGCCTGTGCTCCGCAATGGGAGAGGCCTGCCTACCGCCAAAAAAAAAAAAAAAAAAAAAAAGAATGAAAATTTGTAGCCATAATAATCAGAATGTTGTAATAGTAATATAAATTATTGTAACTGATTCTTTGATCCAGTAAGCATGATGTCTTGGGACCTGGCTTTGAGTTTTTTTTCTGTCAGTAAGTACCTATGAAACTCTGGAAAAAGCCCTCCACATCCCTGGGTCCTGATTTCCTTACCCATAAAATGAGGGACCAGAAATGGAAAAGTTCTAACTTTTTCATTTAAAAGTTCTATGATTCTAAGCATTGCTTGAAGACCAACTCTGTGCCAAATGTGTGCAAGTTGTTGAGTTGGTTATAGAAGTAGTAAGGGCCCTGAGAGTTTACAGTTTTATTGTGAGGACAGCATATAATTACAGGAAGCAAGTACATATATTTCAAGGTTGAGTATGAAAATATATACCAAAATCGATGGTGCTGGACATGTGCACTGTAGGCATTCTGAGTTGGGGTCATTGAGAAGGGTCTTAGAGAAGAGGGTGCCTTTTGAATTAAGACTCAAAGGACAAATTATATATATGGATGGTATGAAAGAAGAAAGAGTCTCATTTTGGGAAGGGTGTGGCTGAGAATCAGTAATGAGCCTGGCACATTTATGGGCAGATGTGGAAATCAGCTGATTTGTTTTTTCTTTTCTTTTTTTTTTGGCTTTAGTTGTTGATCATATCGGGGTCATGTTATGATGTCCTTGATTACAGAATGAGAAATTTGTACTTTATCCTAAGGCAGTGGTGAGTAAATTGCTTCCATTTCTAAAGCAGGACAATAACATGGGTTGGTTGATGTTACGGGAAGATCAATTTGGCACTTCTGTTATAGACCTTGGGAGAAACTGGGAACAGGAGTACCAAGTAGAAGACTGTTTTGATGGTCCACATATAAGGAAATGTAGGTGAGATCTAGGATGGGACTGGAAACAGAAGGATAGATACATGAAGAAGAATCAACTGAATTTGTGAACCAAAGATAAAGGATACAAATAGGAGAGAATTAAAAGGGATTTTTATTACTATTGGTTGGAAATTCTTTTAAAATATAAAGCAGATCATGTCATTTCTCTTCTTAAAAGCCTCCAGTAGCTTTCAGTGATACTTAGAATTAAATCCCTCTTTACTGTGGCCTACGAGAAGCTACACGTTTGGCTGCCTCCCTGACCTCCTTCCTACCACCCAAGCTCCCTGTGGCTTAGCTACACTGGGCTCCTGAGAGCAGCCTTCTTATCCAAGGGCCTTTGTCCTTGTTATTTGTTCCCTTTGTCTGTAATGTTCTGCCCCAGATGTCATGTAGCATTGCTGTTTCAGCCATACAAGTCTGTACCCAAGAGTTACTTCTTTAGAGAGGATTTCTCTCATCATCCTATGTTAACTGGCAACGTCTATTGCTGTCTATCCCCTTATTCTGCTTTATATATCTTAATTGCAATGCATATGACAATATAGGCCATATTCATTTATTTATTGTCTATCTCTTCTGCAGCTCAATGAGGAAGACTTTGTCAGCTACTGTGTGGTACTTTGTAGGTGCTCAGTAAATATTTGTGAATGAATTATTGATTTCTTAATTGGTGGATGACAATCAAGTTGTCCAAGAAAACAAGGAAATTGATCTGAGGATGGAAGATCCTGAGTTTGGCCTTGTGAATGTGAAATGAGATTTTGGTGCTCAGCAGTATTAAAGGTTTTTCTGTTATTTTGAAAATGACATACTTTTTTCTCCAACAAATCAACTCCTCTTCCCACCCTCTTAAAAATTATTTTGATGCTTTCAGTATAAAAAGAACAATGATTTGATTCTAATCAGGGATTAGGAACTTTCAAATAATTTGTTAAATTCATTTTCAGTGTGCCCAGAGCTTTTAAATAAGGGGTTAATTTGAACCAAAGGATATAAAGGTGAGGCGTGTTAATTGAATGTCCTATCTGTCTATTTTAATATAAAAATCAATTTTTAAAGTACAGTTATAAAGGGAAGTGATTTGCCTAATTTATAGGCCAGACTGTGTTTCCCTGAAGCTGACACTACCCCCACTCCTTCAGTTTCTTGGCAGTCCTGCTCTCTGAAAGGGCCAATTCACTCATCTTTCTGGAGACATTTATGTCATCAAAGCTTCCTCACTGTCATGGCAGCAAACAGCACATATATTTCCTTATCACTTTAAATATAAACACATAGAGCATCCTCTTGTCAATTTGTAGCATCTAAGAAACAAGCATAGGTATTTGGCAACCCTGGAAGGAAGCGTAGATCTCACTCTATCTTAGTCCAATATAATCAAGTGAAAGCTACCCTATAGATATATAAAACCTATGAGTTGTGTTGGAAAGGATAAATTGGAGCAAAGCTCCTCAGAGTGAATAAGAATGTTGGTCTCTGGCCAATGCTGTTGCCTAATCCCCAGTTGTTTTAATCCCCTGGGCCAAAACAAGGTAGTAATGGCAGAGGTGATGGAACCAGGAAAGGGAGACATGGCCTTCCTTTATCTTGATGCTGCCAAACACTGGAATTAGGGAAAGCAAAAGTGGTGGGATAGCCTGCATGGAAGAACTGCATAGAGTTCAGTGGGAATTAGAAACTCCAGTCATGTGTCACTAAGATTCTCAATGAATCAGACAGATCACATGTTTGGGTCCTGCTCAGAATCCCATAGTTGTATACACTGGGCTGAAAAATGTATATCTAGTCCAAGGATAATATGAAAATGGAGCTAAGAGTCAAGTCCTTAATTTGGGGGGTTTCTATTTTCACTGAAAAAAATAAACTTCATTGTTTTAACAAATCCATAACATCTTCCAGATTAGCCTTCAGAGTGCTCTGCCCAGACTCACTGGAAAAGCTTTGCGGGTGCTTTAGAGAATGCCTTCTCTGTGGGGTGCTGGCTAATTACGTTACAGACAATAGCAGGGTTCTTAGTAGGGAAGGAGACTGTGTTATTGCTGCTGACAGATGTGCCTGATTGCAGCAGGAAGGGAGTGGGCAGTGGGGAAGAGAGGGAAGGGGAAAAGGGGAGTTGCCTTTACATTCCATTTAAATATTATACTGTTGACCTAAAACAAATAGACTGCCAATTATTTCTCCAGTAATACTGGGTTTACTCGAGATCAACAAAGAATTGCAATTCGGGTTCTGCTGCCATGGTGAGCCATGTGCAAGGCCACATACAGCAAAAAGAAGACAACTCTTTTAAAGAGAGAAAGGGGGGGGTAGAAAAAGATATTCCATGCAAATGGAAATCAGAAGAAAGTTGGAGTAGCAATATTCATATCAGATAAAATAAACTTTAAAATAAAGAATGTTACAAGAGACAAGGAAGGACATGACATAATGATCAAGGGATCAATCCAAGAAGATATAACAATTATAAATATCTATGCACCCAACATAGAAGCACCTCAATACATAAGACAAATGCTAACAGCTATAAAAGAGGAAATCAACAGTAACACAGTAATAGTGGGGGACTTTAACACCTTACTTACACCAGTGGACAAATCATCCAAATAGAAAATTAATAAGGAAACACAAGCTTTAAATGACACAACAGACCAGATAGATTTAATGGATATTTATAGGACATTCCATCCAAAAACAGCAGATTACCCTTTCTTCTCAAGTGCACATGGAACATTCTCCAGGATAGATCACATCTTGGGTCACAAATCAAGCCTCGGTAAATATAAGAAAATTGAAATCATCTCAAGCATCTTTTCTGATCACAATGCTATGAGATTAGAAATCAATTACAGGGAAAAAAACATGAAAAACACAAACACGTGGAGACTAAACCATCGTTACTAAATAACCAAGAGATCACTGAAGAAATCAAAGAGGAAATCAAAAAATACCTAGAGACAAAAGACAATGAAAACACGACGATCCAAAACCCATGAGATGCAGCAAAAGCAGTTCAAAGAGGGAAGCTTATAGCAATACAACCCTACCTCAAGAAAGAAGAAAAATCTCAAATAAACAATCTAACCTTACACCTAAAAGAACTAGAGAAAAAAGAACAAACAAAACCCAAAGTGAGTAGGAGGAAAGAAATCATAAAGATCAGAGCAGAAATCAATGAAGTAGAAACAAAGAAAACAATAGCAAAGATAAATAAAACTAAAAGCTCATTCTTTGAGAAGATAAACAAAATTGATAAAACTTTAGCCAAACTCATCAAGAAAAAGAGGGAGAGGACTCAATAAAATTAGAAATGAAAAAGGAGAACTTAAAACAGACACTTCAGAAATACAAAGCATCATAAGCTACTACAAGCAACTCTATGCCAATAAAATGAACAACCTGGAAGAAATGGACAAATTTATGAAAGGTATAACCTTCCAAGACTGAACCAGGAAGAAATAGAAAATAGGAACAGACCAATCACAAGTAATGAAATTGAAACTATGATTAAAAATCTTCCAACAAACAAAAGTCCAGGACCAGATGGCTTCACAGGTGAATTCTATCAAACATTTAGAGAAGAGCTAACACCCATCCTTCTCAAACTCTTCCAAAAAATTGCAGAGGAACACTCCCAAACTCATTCTACGAGGCCACCATCACCCTGATACCAAAACCAGACAAAGATACTACAAAGAAAGAAAATTATCAACCAATATCACTGATGAATATAGATGCAAAAATCCTCAACAAAATACTAGCAAACAGAATCCAACAACACTTTAAAAGGATCATACACCATGCTCAAGTGGGATTTATCCCAGGGATGCAAGGATTCTTCAATATATGTAAATCAATCAATGTCATACACCACATTAACAAATTGAAGAATAAAAACTATATGATCATCTCAATGGATGCAGAAAAAGCTTTTAACAAATTCAACACCCATTTATGATAAAAACTCTCCAGAAAGTGGGCATCGAGAGAACCTACCTCAACATAATAAAGGCCATATAAGATAAAACCACAGCAAACGTCATTCTCAATGGTGAAAAACTGAAAGCAGTTTCTCTAAGATCAGGAACAAGATAAGAACGTCCACTCTTGCCACTATTATTCAACATAGTTTTGGAAATCCTAGCCATGGCAGTCAGAGAAGAAAAAGAAATAAAAGGAATCCAAAGTGCAAAAGAAGAAGTAAAACTATCACTGTTTGCAGATGACATGATACATAGATAATCCTAAAGAAGCCACCAGAAAACTACTATAGCTAATCAATGAATTTTTTAAAGTTGCAGGATACAAAATTAATGCATAGAAATCTCTTGCATTCCTATACACTAACAACAGAAGATCAGAAAGAAAAATTAAGGAAACAATCCCATTCACCTTTGCAACAAAAAGTATAAAATACCTAGGAATAAACCTACCTAAGGAGGTAAAAGACCTGTACTCAGAAAACTATAAGACACTGATGAAAGAAATCAAAGATGACACAAACAGATGGAGAGATATACCATGTTCTTGGATTGAAAGAATCAATATTGTGAAAATAACTATACTACCCAAAGCAATCTACAGATTCACTGCAATCCCTATCAAGTTACCAATAGCATTTTTTACAGAACGAGAAGAAAAAAATCATAAAATTTGTATAGAGACACAAAAGACCCTGAATAACCAAAGCAATCTTGAGGGAAAAAAATGTAGCTGGAGGAATAAGACTCCCTGACTTCAGACTATACTACAAAACTACAGTAATCAAGACAATATGGTACTGGCACAAAAACAGAAATATAGATCAATGGAACAGGATAGAAAGCCCAGAGATAAACCCACACACCTATGGTCAGCTAATCTATGACAAAGGAGGCAAGGATATGCAATGGAGAAAAGACAGTCTCTTCAATAAGTGGTGCTGGGAAAACTGGACAGCTACATGTGAAAGAATGAAATTAGAACACTCCCTAACACCACACACAAAAATAAACTCAAAATGGATTAAAGACCCAAATGTAAGGCTGGACACTATAAAACTCTTAGAGGAAAACATAGGAAGAACACTCTTTGACATAAATCACAGCAAGATCTTTTTTGATCCACCTCCTAGAGTAATGGAAATAAAAACAAAAATGAACAAATGGGACCTAATGAAACTTCAAAGCTTTTGCACAGCAAAGGAGACCATAAACAAGGCAAAAAAACAACCCTCAGAATGGGAGAAAATATTTGCAAATGAATCAATGGACAAAGGATTAATTTCCAAGATATATAAACAGCTCATGCAGCTCAATATTTTAAAAAAATAAACAACCCAATCCAAAAATGGGCAGAAGACCTAAATAGACATTTCACCAGAGAAGACATACAGATGGCCAAGAGGCACATGAAAAGCTGCTCAACATCACTAATTATTAGAGAAATGCAAATCAAAACTACAATGAGGTGTCACCTCACACTGGTTAGAATGGGCATCATCAGAAATTCTACAAACAACAAATGCTGGAGAGGGTGTGGAGACAAGGGAACCCTCTTGCACTGTTGGTGGGAATGTAAATTGATACAGCCACCATAGAGAACAGTATGGAGGTTCCTTAGAAAACTAAAAATAGAACTACCATATATGACCCAGCAATCCCACTACTGGGCATGTACCTTGAGAAAACCATAATTCAAAATGACACATGCACCCCACTGTTCATTGCAGTGCTATTTACAATAGCCAGTTCATGTAAGCAACCTAAATGCCCATCGACAAACGAATGGATAAAGAAGATGTAGTACATATATACAATGGAATATTACTCAGCCATTAAAAAGGAACGAAATTGGGTCATTTGTAGAGACCTGGATGCCCCTAGAGACTGTCATACAGAGTAAAGTAAGTCAGAAAGAGAAAAACAAATCTCGTATATTAATGCATATATGTGGAGTCTAGAAAAATGGTACAGATGAACTGGTTTGCAAGGCAGAAATAGAGACACAGATGTAGAGAACAAACATATGGACACCAAGGGGGGAAAGCACAGTGGGGGAGTGGTGGTGGGGGGATGAACTGGGAGATTAGTATTGACATATATACACTAATATGTATAAAATAGGTAACTAATAAGAACCTGCTGTATAAAAAATAAAGTAAAATAAAATTCACCCAAAAAAGAGGGAAAAATGAAGTTAGGGAGACTGCAGTAAACAAAGAGTCCATTGAAGGAATTGACAGTTTGAAGTATAGTAGCCTTTCATTGTCTGAGCCCTTACCAGGCAAGAAGAGGAAGTCTTTCTTCTTCCTGTTGGGCTATGCTATTGCTCTAGGGCATGAGAGCTCCCCCTTCAGGTCTCCTGACTCTATTTTAATTGAGGGTTCTATTTATTAATTTTTACATTTCCCCCTTTTGATCAAGATCTTTCTCTGAAAGCAACACTGATCAAGAGTCAGGTTTTATGGTTTCAGTGTCTTTCTGTCCCTCAGTGCCAGGAAGGACCATTCCTAGGTGTAGTGTGTCTCATACTGGGGGGAGAAATGCACAGATTGGAAGCCTACTGAGGTCACATTCAAGTAACAAGGAGAGGTAGGAGGGGGAACTCAGGCATTTTCTATCTAAAGTTCATATGTTTTCAAGATCATAGACATCGGAGACCATTTGAAACATTATGTCATTATCAAAGGTTTGGCAGACGAACTTCCAACAGACCTGGGCTTATTATCTTGGGAAAGTTGTCTCATCAGATGTTGTCTGCTTCAATTCAAGGAAATCTTTACTTTTAGATCACCAGATGAAGTGTAGGTCTAGTGAAGGTTTGGTGCTTTTTTTTAAAGTGTGTCACATGAATCTAAGAGTCTTTTCCTTGGATAATGATGGCACTAGGGTTAGTTAACAGCACGACAGAGACCTTTCCAGTGAGCTTGAAGAGAGTCCTTCTGGAAATGTCTTTTCCAATACATGAAATCTCTAGGTTGCAAGGTATGAGGCTTTTATTCATCAACTGGAATACTAAAGAATGCACTACGTAAATAAATTACTCTAGGTTAAATTACAGTAAAGAATTTATGGCTGGTGGGAATGGATGCTATTAACGGATGAGGGTTAGGAACAACAGGGTGTTGAGGGATAACAATGTTGTTTATTGCTCTGAGGTCCTGGACAAGCCTCCACCCTTGGCCCTTACGTTTTCTCACTGGTAAAATGGGAAAGTTACAGGGTAGTATAAGGGATAATGAGGCCTTGAGCCTTTTAATCCTCTATTATGGGCTTTATACCTTGAAGGGCTTCTTTACTTACAGGATATTGATTAATTGTAGGAAGAGGTTTTGAGGGATCTATTTTAATCTTGAAGGGAGGTATTTTGTGGATTCTGACAATATCAGTTGGAGATTTTGCCTGTAAGGAGGATGGTAGCTGATTCAATAGGGATCAGTGTTTTCAGAAACAGCTCTAGTGCCATCAGAGATGGAGCAAATAAAAGATGTCACAGGGCCATTTAATTCACCTGATTGGCTATATTGTTGGCTACTGTCGAATTTTAGAATTATTTCACTCTTTTTGGTGAAAAAAATTGTATGACACTTCTCTAAGAAGTCTCAGCTTAATAAATGGATATGTGTGAGGAACTAAGGAGAAAAGGATGGGCATCTCTCAAAGGACCTAAACAAAAGGGAATAATAGGTTTAGAGACAGGAACCTTCTGAGGTTCATTAGGGAGTCCCACTGTTTGAACTGTTTTAGTACTCTGAGGTAGGGGCTGCTTTATAGTAGCGGGATTGAGCACTGAGAGTGTCATTTTGGTGTCAGTTAGGACTGGAAGAGATTCATTCCCAGTCTGGAGAAATGTTTCTCCAAGCTGATTAAGGGAGAGGATTGGGAAGAGCCCCTGTAGTTCCTCAGATCTCCATCACTGAGAATTGGGAGGACATTGGGAAGGCTGGTTAGAACGCTGAAGGCACCTGAAGCCAGAGAAGAGGAGCATGAAGCTTTGGAAGACATTTAATCTTTCTTTGTTTGTTTGCCTCAGTTGCTCTCAAAATCTTATTTTGCAGAGAGGCAATTTTAGGCTCCTGATAACCCTTGGAATCCTCAAAATACCAATTGATAATAGGTATTCCATTTAGTTTTAGAAATTCTAGTGCTACGATTGTCCCATTTTGTTTTATAAGTTTGGGGATTTCAAAAGTTCCCCATAATGGCCATTGATGTGCTAAATTGCCTTTGGGTAGGTTGGTCCACTTAGAAATGCACATGAGAAAGGATTCTCAGTTTTTAAACATAAAATTGTCCAGAGTACCTGAAAGGAGGATGCCCTCAAAATATTTATGTAACTGGGATCCCATTTCTCAGATGTTTTTCTCTAGAGTAAAAGAATAATTTTCAAACAGCATAACAGCTCAAACAGCTTAAACAGCCTTTAGGCCTAATACCAGCCAGTCCTAAAGGAATGGTCTAGTCCCAAAAGAGCCAGGCCAAAGGCTGCTCAGCACAGATCTAATGGAGTAGCCAGTCCTGAGGGAGTTAGGCCAAAGGCTTAACAGCTCAGTTCCAATAGCACAGCCTCCATCCAAAAGGAATCAGGCTGAAGAATGAACTGGCACAGTTCCAATGAAACAGCCCTGTTCCTTCAGGAATGGGCTGAAGGGCTGGCACAGTCCCAGTTGGAAAAGCCTGATTTAAAAAATGAGTACTCATATACCCAACAAGACCTTAACCAGAAAGGATAAAACTTTAAAAAGTATCCCAAATAAAATCTGGAGAGCTTCAAAATGCAAAGAGGGCAGAAACTCAGATTCAGGAGAAATACTTACCCTCAAACCCCCAGGGTCAACAAGAAAATCAGTGAGCAGCAGTGGGCTCAATGTGGTATTGTACCTGTTTGCCCACCAGCTCTGGAGTCATTGGGGGTCTTCTCTGGATCCCCATGTGGGCCACCAAAATGTTGACCTAAAACAAATAGACTGCCAGTTATTTCTCCAGCAAAATGGGTTTATTTGGGACCAGCAAAGAACTGCAATTCAGGGTCTGCAACCATGTCAAGCCACGTGTGAGTCCTTACATACCAAGGAGAGAACTCTTTTAAAGAGGGAAAAAGGAAGTTGGGAGGGCTACGGTGAACAAAAAGTCCATTGGAGGAATTGAGATTTTGAAGTATAGTGGCTTTTTATTGACTGAGTTGTGACAGTCTCTCACTGGCTGAGCTTTTGCCAGGCAAGAGGAGGAAATTTTTCTTCTTGTTGTTGGGCTCTGCTATCAGCATAGAGTATGAGAGATCCTCCTTCTGGTCCCCTAACTCTTTTTAATTGAGGTTTCTGTCTTTATATGTATATGTCTGTATTTATATTTTTGTAATATCATCAGAGTATTTGAAGGATGAATTTCTTTTACAGTATAAATAAATAATTGCTTGTTGGATTAACTTTTACCTTAAAATATATGGCTTAAAGTGGCACTTTTACATCTCGTGAACTATTGGAGGTATTAGATTGCAATGTGGAGTGCTAGGGCAATGCTTGCTTTCTCTAGTCACTGGCCTTTGTTTGCAGTAGTTTATGGACCATATTCATGTTGTCAGGTTTACAGTTTATTAAACTTTCAGTGTAGGAGCTACGTCTCCAGGCTGGGGGCCAGTGGGCTCTTGTCCTAGATTTTCCATTAACAACTGCATGACACTGTGTAAGTGTCTTAACATCTCTGAGTTTGATTTGCTCATTTGCATCAAGGGGGGTTTTGTTTTCAATCTTTCTTGTGGGACAGACCCTAAAAAGAATTTGGTAAAGCTGTGAATTCCTCTCCCATATGTGTGTGTGCAAACAGGCATGGAGTGGTTCACAGGTCCCTAAAGGTAGGACTCTAAGGTTAAGATCCTCTGGATCGGATCATTCTGCTCCCTTCCAGAAGTACTGTGGCATCAAATACAAATCACATATTTGAACCCAAAACAATCTTATTAATTGTCGATTTGTATCCTGCTGCTTACAGTTTCACTTCCAACTAGATTTTCCATTTATTATTAGTAAGACTGATTGTTTCATAAATCAGGCAGAAAGCAGCAATTCCCAATTACCTAAGGGTCCCAGGGGGCTGATTTCTAGGGAAGTTCATTATATATACAATAGGTATATTGCTAATATAATTATTTGGAGGGTGGTGTGCTGGCCCCTAATCTTGTGTCTCCACACCTCATTATTGGTTAATACCTACCATAACTGGAATTGACTTGTTTACATATTTTCCAACAAGTTAATTGTTTAGCAGAGAGTTTACACATTGATTATACATTGATTAATGGCCATTGACAAACACATTGCTCTTGAATTTCACTTAATCAGCATTCTTATAAGCTTTATCCACTGTGATGAAAGGTAATGATTTACCTAAAAAATAACCACTAACCTCTAGAATTAGAGGCAAACAAGATAATTGGAAAGTCACCAATTAATATCACAGTGTAATGGGTAGATCCAGGACTTAGAAGCCATGTGCATCTGGGTCCAAATCTCACCTCTACCTCTTCCTAGGCCTGTAACCTTGGGCAACTCTAAGCCTCTCTTTCCTCATCTGTAGAATGAGATAACAATAGTACACAACTCAGAGCATTGTGATGACAATTAAATAAGATAATACACCAAAGTGCTTATCATAGTGCTTGCTATACAATCTAGTTATTATTACCTTTATTGTTTTTATTAATATATTTGCAATGATAAAAAAAACGCATTGACAGATTGAAATCATTCAGCAGACAGTTGTTTACTATCTACTGTAGGCTCTGCTCACAAGTTATCGTAGATGTAACACTATTTCTTCACCCAAGAACGCACACTAAACTGAAATGGTTTGCTTAAACATGATCTCCTCTCCATAACAATGAGGCCCTTGAAGGCAGGCACCTGTGTCTTATTTGTCTTTTATCGTTTAGTTCAATAAACGGCTCTGGGACAACTCTGGAATCACCACTTGCCAGTCACTGTGAGCTGCCTATAGGTTAACATCCAAGCTTTCATCCCAGCCCTTCATGAACACCCCCTGTCTATCTTTCAGTCAACTATCCTCTCCTTTGTATATTAAGCTTCCTCCCAGCTACTCTGTTATATCCAATGAATCCAATAATCTGTTCCATGTTTTCAAGACTTGGTATCTGTGGTTTCCTTGGTTTATAATGTCAATGGTTTTACTTCCTTGGTAGTTAGTGATTAGATAACTCTTGTGTACCTATTATGTTATGGGTTAAATTATGTCCCCCAAAAGATATGTTGAAGCTTTAAGTCCCAGTACCACAGAACGTGACCTCATTGGGAAATAGGGTCTACACAGAGGTAATCAACCTAAAATGAGGTCTTTAGAGTGGGTTTTAATCCCATATGATGGTGTCCTTCTAAAAAGGGGAAATTTGGGCAGAGACACAGACACTCACAGAGAGCAGACAATGTGAAGAATCAAAAAGAACACCATGTGAAGACAGAGAATTGGAGTGATACATCTATAAGCCAAAGAATACCTAGGGGGACTTCCCTGGTGGCACAATGGTTAAGACTCCATGCTCCCAATGCAGGGGGCCTGGGTTCAATCCCTGGTCAGGGAGCTAGATCCCACATGCATGCCGCAACTAAGGAGCCCGTCTGCCACAACTGACAGGGCACAACCAAATAAATAAATAATTTTTTTTTTTTTTAAAAAGAATACCTAGGGCTACCAGAGCTAGAAGGACTCTCCCCTACAGGTTTCAGAGTCAGCATGGTCCTCTGACATCTTGATTTCAGACTGTAGGCTAGAGCCTCCAGAACTGTGAGACAATAAATTTCTGTCATTTTAAGCTAGTTAGTTGGTGATGTTTGTACTACTTTATTATGGCAGCCCTAGAAAACTATTACATACCATTTTCTAGAGCCAGGTAGAAATGCAATAATGAAAAAGTTTTAAAATAGTAATAAAGTTTTTAAATAGTACCTTTTGTACGTTCCTTCTTTTACTGTGAATTAAGGGTGATGACACACAAATTCCTGGTTTCTATCAAGGGGCTGAGCAAACAGCAGGGCACACAACATAAACACACTGATGGGTGGAGTAGAAGCAACATTGGGTTGTGAAACAAACTCTGATTAGAAGCTACTAACTAGCTGAAGTGCTGAGTCTTCCTAATTCTCAGTCTTTTAATCTGTCGAAGAAAGGGCTGGATTTGTCTCCCAGATTCCTTTTGAATCAAACATTCTATGATGCCATGTTCTGGGTCAAGCATTTTGAAATTGTGAAGTTTATTTGGAAAGAATTGTATATTCACATGCTGTTGCAAGAATCCTGTGAACCCTTTACCCAATTTCTTTAAATAATAACATCTTTCAGGGCTTCCCTGGTGGCGCAGTGGTTGAGAGTCCACCTGCCGATGCAGAGGACACGGGTTCATGCCCCGGCCTGGGAAGATCGCACATGCTGCAGAGCGGCTGGGCCTGTGAGCCATGGCCGCTGAGCCTGTGCTCTGCAACGGGAGAGGCCACAACAGTGAGAGGCCCGCGTACCGAAAAAAAAAAAAAGTAATAATATCTTTCAAAGCAGTTTTTAATACAAGCTATACTTATTGGAATAAAATGTTGAAGACATTTTTCACAGGCAGCTCTGTTTACCTACCTGGCTTAAACAAGATATTGAAACCTGGCCTCTGATCATCTCTGTGATAAAATCCTTGGTTTCTTTGATTTATTGACCATTTCTCCCTTTGTCCTACTTAATTTAGCTTTGATCAAGGTGATTCTAAGAATGGAGACATTAGTCACTTTTTCACCACTTCCTAGAAAAATGTTCATGACAGCCAAGGTATGTATTCATCATGGTCTGCTGGTTTTATAGTAATAATATAAGTATAATATCAATAGTAATAATCAGGACTTTTTGAACACTTAGTATATGTCAGGCCAGCCTCAAGCTAGGTGCTTGAGAATCATTATCTTATTTAATTCTCAATCCTGTGAGGTAGACACCCTTATTACATCCATTTTACAGATGTGAAAACTGAGGCCCAAGGTTTCTAATGAATGGCTGTAACTTGGGTTTGAACTAACTCCAGAGTGTGACTTAACTGCCATGCCACACTGCCAGTGAGTAAAAATGAACTCATTCACAATTGTTAAAATTTAGTTAAGCTTTCAAACTGAGCCTAAGACTTCTCACTAAGTTCTGCTCATTACAGACAGAATTTTGCATTGTGATTGCACGGGCACGATGGTAGTTCTTCCCTGCCAGTGCTCCAGGTGAGGGGCAGAGAAAAGCCCCTCCTTCTGGTCAAGGCTTTGGGCTCTGCAATTAAGCCTAGGACTGAGGAAACAGAAGAGGGGTGAATGTGTAGTGCGAGGCAGCCACCTTCCTCTCCTTTCCTTGGATTCAGTTCTGACCCACAGCGTCACTTCCGTTTTCAGAAGGGGAGGAGAGGGCTTCCCTGGTGGCGCAGTGGTTGAGAGTCTGCCTGCCGATGCAGGAGACACGGGTTCGTGCCCGGGTCCGGGAAGATCCCACATGCCGCGGAGCGGCTAGGCCCGTGAGCCATGGCTGCTGAGCCTGCGCGTCCGGAGCCTGTGCTCTGCAACGGGAGAGGCCACAACAGTGAGAGGCCCGCGTACCGCAAAAAAAAAAAAAAAAGAATGGGAGGAGAGTTTCCACCTGACTTCAGTCTCATTGGTAATCAATTATGCCAAGGAGCCATTTCTTTCAAAAGTCATGCAAAGGAACCCCAAACCGTGTGCAGTGGGCTCCTGTATAAATTATTTATTTGGCTTGTGTTGTCTTATATTAATGACCTTGCCCATTAAAAACACCATAAAATGACTCATAGAGTGGTGTGCTGTTAAGGATAGACTCATACTAATTAGCCACTTTTATTTTATTTATCAACATGGTTCAGAACTGGGGCAAAAGTCAACCCACTTTAAAATGTTTGCATTTTTAAACCTTTATTCATTTGTTTCAGGGTAATTCACAGACGCTTTCCTCTCTTCTTTCATTTTCTTGATAACTTTTCTTTTGTCTTTCTTGATAACATTTAGCCTGGTCGTATTTGTGTGCATTTTGTACATAGCTTTTCTGTGTATTTTATCCTCATGAGTCTAAGAAGAAACTATAATGACCAGGTTACATTATGTTCCACAGTCCATGTCCAACATGGCCTTAATTTAGAATGCAAATAATGTGACATCAGAATACGTAGTCCCTGATGTGACATTAACAATCCCCTACTTGGGATCTTTGGGAAGATTTTGAAGATGTCTTCCCCCTCAAATTCCACTTTTCCATGGGTGAAATGAACACCAAAAAGCAAGATGATTATCTCTGAGGTCTAATACATGAAGAATCAGCAGCCACTAACTGCAGGATGAACTGATTAATGAATGGCTAGCACTGGCCTAGCTGTGTTGGAGGAGATAGGATGAGGGAGAGGTATGTTCTGATGGAAGTGGCGAGGCCTGGGGCCCGCACACTGTTGTCAACCATGTGATTGCCTGATAGCGTGCACACACAGGGAGGAATTGGAGAAACAGGAAAGGGAAGCAAAGGCCTCCCACCTGCCTCTCCATTCTGCCAAGAGTGGGTGTGACCTCCATGACGCCAATATGTACTTCTTCTCAGCTACCTCTTTTCTTATTTCCTTCATTCTATGTGGCTCAATCACTACAGTATCCTTGGAATTTGACAGCCCATTTCACGGTGCTACTGTAGGGAAAAAAAAACACCTGCCTTTACAGAGGCTTATCCACTGCCTTGGATAGCTGAAATAAGGCCTGGAATTATTTGGAGCCAATTGCTTTCTTATTCAGCATCTCAGTAAAAACAAGACTACCTCAGAAGTCGTCTTTTTGTTTTGTACCTGCACTAGGTAAATAGGATTCTTAGCTTGAGATACATTTCTAAGATAATTGAGGGCTGTGTTTGAACGCTCAGCTATCTCCTTAGGGCTGTGTTTTAAGCATTATTAAAATTAACTTTCCTATCAAATATATAAAATATTTATAAGGCCTATGGAATAAAAATTCTTTTTATTTGTTAAGGTGCTAAATAAGACACATGCTCCATTTGTAAATATTAAAGGAAAAGACCAGATCAGATTTGGAGTTGAATCTACTTCTGTTTGATAACTGGAAGCTCTTGTTGGGATAAGAGATTCAGCATAGAAATAATTAGAACAGACCTTCCCCCCAAAAAATATCAGTGCTACTCCCTAGATTATGACAGCTCCAAGATAATTTACACAGCAATGCATAAAGCTTACTAATAGTTATTCACTTAGATGCGCAAAATGCAAAAAGCTCTAGGTTAAAGCAATGGCAGTGAATCATTTATGAGATATTATCTGCTGAGATGGATTGGGTCCATCTGTTATAGCTGGAGAGTTTTTTGTTGTTGTTGTTTATATAAGTTCATTTAATTTTGTTTACGGTATTCAAAATGAAGGAAGGATTAGGGCAGATAAGCAGGGGATTTTTCAACTCACAGATAACTGGAGTTAGCCATTTTCTATATAAAAGTCAAGTGCTGTCCATGTGTCTTGGGAAAGCACAAACAATAAATCCCCAAAGAGCAAGACCATGAAGCACAAGTTTGAAGTTATCCATAGGTATTCTAAGGGTGCAAAGTCCTTCTGCTTTTGGTTTTCCACTGAGCCCATCTGGGAGTTGTTATTTTCCTCCCTCTGATGAGATGTAGGCCTGTTTTCTGAGATACACTGTGGGAACTGGAAAGTCTGAAAATGATGTAGGTAAAAAAACCATTTCTGTGTCCAACACTAAGTCCATTAAATGAGAGACCATTAGGTTTGAATGGACTTTCTGATTGGAGTTCAAGATGTCTGCTTAGAGAACAAGCTGGATGCTGTCGGATTTTCCCCCAGATATTCAACAAGGAGGAGAGAATGCCTAAGAGAATAGAAACTGCTGACCCATATAGACTGGCTACAGGTTGGTGCCCAAAGTGGAAGGTACAAAAGGTTGAAGCCGAATATATTTGTCCTCATTTGAATTCTCCTTAAACATTCATCATCTCTTCAAATAATTTGTAATTACTTAAGGTCAGAGGCCTTATATTTCTCTTTATCCTTTTTAGGGTTGGCTGGACATATAATAAATTAGCTAGTTCTGTTTTTTAAAGGTGGCAATGTAAATGACCTATTTCCTTAATGTAATTGTGGAATGTGTGGAAGAAGTTGTTTATTGGGTACTCTTTGAGATTTGTTCTGTTGATTAGCATACAATAGGACACAGACATTTCTAGTCTTCTCTCTGCATCTTTTTTACGGGCATTCATTACATGAAGGTGAAAGAGGGAGTATGACTAGATTACAGCAGCTGTATCCCACAACTGGAAAAATAGCCTACAGTGCATGTTTAACTGTTTCTTCTTTATATTTAGATTAAACAGTTGTTACCTGCTAGGTCGACAGCCTATAGTGGTCATATAGGGAGTAGCAAAGATATCAGAAGATATGGATACCACCTTTTATGAAGGAAAAGACAACAGACAGCTGTATACTTGAGATTAAGAGAGAGGCACATGCAATTTATCCTTAAGCAACTGAGGAGAAATAGACGCGTGTCCTGAGGAATTGGGAATTAATAAGAGCTCAAACCAGGGCTTGGAAGGAATGAATACACCACAGGGGACTGAGTACTAGACAGGCTAGAGGATGCTCTCAGTCTCTCAGTCAGGAGGTGGGGACTTGACTTCATGGTATCCAGGTGGGAGGAAAAGGCATGTGATAAAGATTACAAGGAAGTAGGGAGGGTACGTGACAGAGAATAAAAACTTTGAGTCTGTAGGAACAGAAAACAACAAAAAAAAGTAAGAATGATGGAGACAGGATGAATTTAATGAGGAGACAGGGCAAAGAAACAGCTGGTTTAATGGGCAAAGGCAACATGGCTCTATTATAACTCCCAAACTGCAGATCAGCAAAGGCATCTAAATATGAAACCAACCCATGACTGATTTTTTTTTTTTTTTTGGAATAGGATTGTAATACTTGAGCCCTTGAACAGTCGTATTTGTGTTTTAAATTTTTTTAATAAGAGAGAAATATGACCTCAAAATCAGACTTAGGAATGGTGAATATTTATTTAGAAAATTGTCTCTCCATTTGCTGCTGGGTGGACTGCACTCGGCTATTTTGCCATGTTTTCCTCTATCATATATGTAAACGTGTGATGTAGGAGAGGAAATGATGCCTACTCAATTTAAGTAAAAAACTTTTTTCTAAGTATTGATGGCGCTAAGTAGATTAAAAAGCCCAAGTTTTTACCCTCAAAAATCTTGTCCTCTCCAGGGTGATGTGAAAAATTCATACATATTACTATAATTAGAGGTAGAATGATCCATGTTCCACAAAAAGTATTAAGGAAAGCTTGAAGGAGGGCAAATGCATTTAAGATAATGACATGGAATACATAATCCTAAAACCAGGGTTCAGGCCCCCACTAGGGTAATTAGAAACCTCTGATCTGGGTGACCACTGGAAGAAATTTTAAACAGGCAGCTTCCCAACATTCAGAAACTGTCTCCTCTCACTAGGATCACCCCGTGGTAAAAACACAGTTTTTACATGAACCTTTCACAAATGGAGATATCTATTAGTGAAGGGGAGATCTCCAGCTTATACTCCTTAAAACTCAATAAGGAGCGAACAGTCTAGATGCTAAAAATACTAAGGTAAATTTGTAAAAGATAATGAGGCATTTTGGCCTCTCTGGAACTGTTCACTTTTGATAAATAAGGTACTTGCCTTTTGATAGCAGTGTTGGTGTTGGTGATGGGATGTGTTCCATTCAGTTTTACATAGGACTTGTTATGGGAATAGGCAGATCTTTTTATTTGGGGGAAATTAGCATACATGTCCCTTGAAGGTGAAAATAAAAAAGAAGGACTCTGCTTTTTTTCTGCTTCAATATTAGTTATTACAGTGACAACTTTCTCTACTGGGGAAGTGTTTCCTCTTCTATCTTTAAAAAAAACAAAAACAAAAACCCTTGGTAGAGCTTAGAGAAAGGAGTATAGGACCACTTGTGGTAGCCACTTAGGTGATGTCTTTACTCAAAAAATACCTCCTAGGCCACAGTACTCCAGAGTCCCATAATGAATGCCTTAGTCAATCTTTTGGGTTGAGGCATTGAAACCTATGTCAATTGCTTGTGTTACCTGAAAGGATGTATCAGGATGCATTCATCTGTAAGAATCAAAAAGCCATCTAACCAAACAATATTTATGGTATACAAGGATTTGGAATTCAGGTCACCTGAAACCTGCTTCACCTGCTCAGAGATACTATAAAGTTCCTTTGTTTCTGGATTATCATCCTCGTGATACTGGCTTTTTAATCTTGATAACAGTCATCTCATGGTTGCAAAATAGTGGCCATGGCTTTAAGCATTTAGTTCTCACACCATGTCAAATCCAAGAAACCAAGCAGTGAGAGCCAAAGGAATTTCCTCTTAACAGAAGGCCCCTATCTCTTATGGGGGTAGAATCAGTCACATACAAGGGAGTCTGGGAAATTGAGGCTATAAAATAAGAAAATGATCTGGTACAATCAATTCATCCAACAAACAGGAAGAAGGGAGAAGGGCTGTTGGGTAAATTTCTAACAGAGGGATAATGTGTTATCCTCCTTTATTCATTGGCAGGATTTTTCTTATTGTTGATGACATTAGTCTTAGGAAATGAATACAAGAGAGATGAGAATGATAGAATACTGACAATGTCTCTGACGGACCATGGGCCTCAGGATATGAGAATGAGGGAACCTCTGGACAGGCAAGATAGGAAATGCAGAAACTGAGACTAGAGGTTGAATTCTAGAAACACTACAAACTCTGGAGTGATTTTTGGATCCCTTCTAGTTCTAACACTGGTTCAACAGAGAGGAGAGGCACCGACTGTTTTCCTTCTTTATCATTTTGCCAGTACCTTGTTGTTGATACTGAATTTGTAACTTATATAGGTGTTTAGAAGTAATTAGTAGAGCCGCCTGCTTCACAGCTCATTTTGGGCCTCTGTTTTCAGGAGCTGGGAGGGTATATTCTTAGAAGAGTGTATTCTGTGTATTTTAGTGATAAATCTTGGCAACCAAGAAAACTAGAAAGTTTAGTTTCAGCCTGTTTTTACTTAAAACATGAGGGGCTTCAAGTTTCATTTGGCCATGGACTCCACATTCCAGCCAGCTGGCTATGCTCTGAAGACCCTCCCTTGAGATGGACAGACTTTAGGGTGCTCATCTACTTTGCCTAATTTCCATTTAGGGAAAACAAATCTTATGCAGAGAAGTGTGTGCCAAGGTCAGGTCATCTCACTTCTTTGTTTGTTTCTTTATCTGTTCAGTGGGAAACCTTGCTGTGATTACCTCAAGGGGTTATTGTGAGAAGAAAATGAGATAATGTATGAGACAGTTCCTTTGAGTAGCTGTATGGATGGCATAATGATCAGATTGCTGCTGATGATTCAGAGTGTCTGCAGAACTGGACAGTGATGGGCTTGAAGTACTGCTGTCTATTAGTGTAACTTCAATGTCAACTCAATTTTGTTTACTCTTAGCTCTCATTTTTTTTTCCCCATTTTGATCTCCAGTGCTTCCCCTCTGTCTTCATGTTGTTTGGGCACTGGAAAAAGCTATGTGGACAATCTTTATTTATTTCTGATTTTTTCATAAGGACATTTTAATCTATTTCTATTAGCAATTTTGCATACAGTCATGGGAGGGAATCAGTGATATCATCTGATGTGAATGCATGGTGAGGAAGGTTAGGTAATTGCAAGATGAAAGGAAACCGTGATCTTGAGGTGAAGGAGTTGTATCTTAGGAATGAGTAAGGCAGGTCTGCAGATATTTAAATGTTCTTCTTAGGAGATATACTGGAGCACTGAACACAGTACTAGACCAGGAGTCACCAAGTGTGGGCAGAGTGCTGGCTTCAGAATTAATGTTCTGATTCTGACTTAGCAAGCCACAGGGCCTCCATAAGCCTCAGCTTCCTCATATGCATGATGGGGAATTCTCAGAGTGCTGATTAAGGACAAAGAGAGAATGCATTACCAACCAGATGGTATCTAAGACCTCATTCTGCCAAACTAAAGACTCATGGTCTTCCCACTATCTTCATCTTTATGATTGTGACCCTAGTCTGAATCATTTACGGAGCATATTAGACTTGAAGGGGACTTAGACATCAACTGTTTAACCTCTTCTACGAAGTATTCACAGTCACAGAGGCTACAACAAAATCTGGGTCTTGAACCATAGACTTCTGACTTCTAATCCATTGTACTTTCCATTGCACAAGACTTGGGAAACTTTTCCAAAGGAGTGATTGCTGCAAACATGAATGCTTTTATTTTATAGAACATATGTAAATTTTAAAAATTGCCCTCTAGCAAAGCTAGTAGAGAACTGGAAAGGAAATCACCATATGTGTAATGGTATGTGTGAATGTATGCATTGGAAAGGTCATTTGAAAGGGCATGCCAAATGTTCAATAATATGAGAAAAATCAAGCAATTGCAGCACATCCCCTTGATAGAATATTATGCAGCTTTTAAAGATGATGTTTATAAAGATTATTTAGCAAAATGGAAAATGCTTATTTTATAATATTAAATGAAAATAGTAAGACATGAAATTTTATAAATACTTTAATTACAACCATGTTAATTAAATATGTATCGGAAATACTGCAAAGCAATATATCAACATTCTAATGGTGTGATGGGATTATGGATAATTTTTTCTTCCATTTTGCAGCATAGTTTTATTATATTTATCATAAATTTTTTTTAGGGAATTTTACAGATTTCTTTTTAAAAGGAAAGGCAATACTACTAAGCAAGCAGGTGTTTCAGTCAGGGTTCTAGCAGAAGACAGATGGCATACTGAAGTTGGGAGGAAGTTTGAATGAAGGAACTGTGTTCAAAGGTATACGAAAGTTAGTGATATGCCCTGGGGCTGGCGGCATGGGGGCCTGGAACACCAAAGGATAGAGTCTTCTGGAGATGCTGCCATGAAAGAAGTGGTGATATTTAGTTGAGGGATGAAATCAGCAGAGAGAGATGACATCACAGGGAATAAGTATGTCAACTTCTCTCTCTTTCCTCTCTTCAGTATCCTGCCAGTGGTCCCCAGTAGGTAAGCCCAACTAGAAGCCAGAGGGCATGGGAACCCCTTGAGGTAGTCCATGCAGTTCTTCCAGGGCAGAGAGTTGGGTGGAGACTGTTTCAGGACAGGTAAACCCGACATAGGACATATATAAGAGGGCTTGCCTAGCCTGCTAGATTGTCATGGGGTTGACCTCAAAGCCTGGATCTTAACCTAGTTTTCCTAAAACAGATGACCATAAGGGCCTTCTGGCTCCGGATCTCCTGACTGAAAGCCCATAGCTTGATCTGTTTATAAGCCATTTCTAGGACCTGTGATATAGATGAACTGCCCTTAGGAACACACACATAGTGTCATGGCTTGGTTTCTTTAGAAGGACAGGACAGTAATCAGATAGGAATAAAGATCTGGAGAAAGGTCAGGACTGAAGAATCACTGACATGTTGAGAGGTGATTGATACTATGGAAGGGGATGAGATAATTCAGTGGGGTGAAAATGAGCTAAGAACAGACCCCTGTGGATTACCAACTTTTCAGGATCCAGTAGAGGAAAAAGAAGACAACAAAAGACACTAAGAACCACTAAGAGACATTAAAATAATAGTTAACATTGACTAAGTACTTATTCTGTGCCTAGTCACTTTATGCATTATTTCATCAAATCATCACTGTATCTTTGTATGTAATATATCATTATTATCTCTATTTTACAGATGCAGAAACTGAAGCTAGATAATTTAGCTTGTGAAAAGTCATATCAGCTAGTGAGGGACTGACTGAGGATATGAATTAAGCTGGTCTGGATTCTAGAAACTACCTCCCAGGAGGCAAGAAAAGAAGGGGGAATGGGACGGGCAGGAGCATGTTAGATGTTCAGCAGCTTTAAGTATGTCAGAGATCAAGTAGAATGATGGCTGAAAAGAAGTCATCTTAATATAATCCCTCAATCTGTTTTTAAACAGTTAATGCAATATAACTACGTCTAACACATGTTTTTGGTATATTTGCTTTTTGTTTGTTTTTATCCTGAGTCTAGAATTTAAGCTCCACAGTTGCTATATTAAAATTTTATTATTTTTATTTTGAGTACAGTATCAAATTTCTGTCATAAGCTTGGTTTTCTCCAGCTTCCTTTGGAGTTTTTTGCCTTGAAAAATTTGTCTCTGATAAGGCTTGATAAGTTAAAAGTTGGCTTTGTGAATGTGTCTATTGTTTAAGGTTACAGATATGATTTTGGTGTTTACAAGGGAATGAGACCCAAGCTGCTGAGAATCATTCCATTCACATATGTAGACAGGAAACAGCATGTGTATTAACAAACGGATTGGAATAGGAGTTATATCTCATACTCTGAAACATTTGACTTGGGAGCCATCAGGCATTAAGCTGTTACCACATTAGAGTGCAGTAAAAAGGCAAATTTAGGAAATTCCTGAAAAGATGATTTCTCCTATGATCTGATGATGGTACAGTAAATTCTTAGTTTCAGAGTAGAGATGCCATTTCAAGTTAAGTATATGCAATTTAAATTAAAGATGCTCAGATGTTAGCTGGCTGCCACAGCATATTGGCAACAGCATGTGTTTGAACTAGAGCAGATAATTCAAATGGCTCGTTATCCACTTACATTCTAATCATCTGTGAGGTGGCTTCTCTCTGGGCAGACTCAGCATGCTCTCAGGGGAGGTTTTATAGTTTCTGGACTTATAGAAAGGGAAAAGGAGTTCTGGCTACTGTGACTCAGCCAGTCCCACCTAGTTTCTGGAGTGCTTTAGTGCTCTCTCTTTTTTAGGAAAACCCAACTCTTCTTTGGGCTTTAATCCTCATGCTTACAGAAAGTGGCTCCTGAGCCTCCTTCCAGGCTGGGCATTTCAGTTACTAGTGCTGCATAGCAAATCAACCCAAAATTTAATGACCTAAGAATAGCAATCATGGGAATTCCTTGGTGGTCCAGTGGTTAAGACTCGGTGCTTTCACTGCTGTGGGCCCACATTCAATCCCCGGTCGGTGAACGAAGATCCCACAGGATGCACAGTGCAGTCAAAAAAAAAAAGAATAGCAATCATTTTATTATTATCTTTCATGGTTCTGAGAGTTCATTGGGCTCATGTAGCTGGTTCTCTCTTGGGGTGTCTTCTGTGATTGGAGTCAGATGGTGGCTGGAGCTGGAGCCATCTTGAAGGCTTCTTCATTCACATGTCTGGTGTTGATGCTGGCTGTCAGCTGGGACCTCAGCTGGGCTGTTGGCTGAAACACCTGTCTGTGGTATCGCCATGTGACTCCTTGGCTAACAGCCTAGTTCCAAGTGTAAGTGTCCCAGGAGGATCAGGCAGAAGTTGTATGACCCTAGATGACCTAGCCTTGGAAGTCACATAGTAGTCTCATACCTGCCCAGATTTAAGGGGAGGGAACACAAGCTCGCCTTTTGATGGGAGGAGTGTCAGTGTCACACTGTAAGAAGAACGTGTGGAACGAGAGATCATGTTGTGCTATCTTGGGAAATACAATCTGCCTCACTGGGGACTTTTCTATAGACATATGCCTTAGCACATCTGTGAAGCTGCAAAGTCATTTTCCCATTTCCCATTTTAGATCCCTCTTTGCTTTCAGCAAGCTTTCCTTTCTTAACTTGCAGGTTCCCCTGAGGAGCCAGGATTCCATGTTGCGCTAAGCCTACATCTTGGTACACCTAAGCAGTGACCCATGATAAGACCTTTCTCTAGGTATCCTCTCACCAAAACGTGCCTTTTCTTGACATTCAGGGCCCAGGGACCATTCTCTATTCCTTCTGAATGGCTGGAATGTGGCTGCCTGTAGCAATCCTCCTATATAACATGTGTGGCCTACTTTTATGAGAAGAAAAAGGAGATTCTTAGCTAACATGTCCCATTTTAGAGGTATTTTAGTAGTTTGTGCCCAAAGGAGTTATGAGAGCTCATATTAGGTAGGCCAGCTAGCCTTTTATGGAAGAAGTTGGCCTATGTGGGATGGCTGCAGGAGCATCCTGGCCTCCATTTACAATCCAATAAACTTACATTAGATTGAGTTCTGTTCCAGACACTGTGCTTGGTGCTGAGAATACACATATGAATGAGATATGGATTCTGCCCCAGTGGTGCTTACCATGGACATCAGTGGCCAGAATTCTGCAGTAACTACTACTTTGTTATTATTATTATTATTATTTAATAATAATTTAGGAAATTATGAGCCCGGTATGCGGGCCTCTCACTGTTGTGGCCTCTCCCGTTGTGGAGCACAGGCTCCGGACGCACAGGCTCCGGACGCACAGGCTCAGCGGCCATGGCTCACGGGACCAGCCGCTCTGCGGCATGTGGGATCTTCCCGGACCGGGGCACAAACCCATGTCCCCTGCATCGGCAGGCGGACTCTCAACCACTGTACCACCAGGGAAGCCCAGTAACTACTACTTTGAGTTAAACATCAACAACCTGTGATTAAGTGAAAACCATTATCTTTAAGAGATAACATGTAAGGCTATTTTTATTTGTTGACCCTTGGTGTGGATTCTATGAGCCAGTAAACATCAAGACCCTGAGGAATTAAATATCAGATGCATAAGCTTTGATAGGAGAAAGGGGAGGTAAGAAAGGAAGGAATGTAACGAGATCCTGGGAGAGGTCACAGAGAAGCTTTCTCTGCCACACAGTTTTTTGGTAACACATGAGAGACTATAGACCATGGGGGTTAACTTCATGAACTCTAGGGCCAGACTGTTGCTTTGCATTCTTGCTCTGCCACTTACTAATTATATGGTCTTTGGTATGTTACTTAACTTTTCTATGCCTCATTTTTATCATTTGTAAAGTAGGGATACTAATAATAACTATCATAGAGTTGCTGCAAGCGTTAATTAAGTGAACTAATACTGGCTAAATACTTTGCCCAAGGCCCAGCACATGAGAGATACTTTCTTGGATTGTTAAATAAGCAACATTGTTTTGTCTCAGATATTTTGTACTTTATTGTCAAATTTACTAAAGAATTGGCATATTCCCTCATTGGTGATGTCAGAGAGTCTTATTTTTTTTGTAGAATCACTTCCCTTTTCTTGTCTATTTACAGCATAACTCAGTATACCTCTTTATCACCCTGTGGTCATATATTTGGGGAATTTGGTTCTCTTAATTTCTAGATTTTTCGACTTCAAACTTTTTTTAATATGATTGGGAAATTGTGAGGGGTGCAATAGGCCTTCTGTTCTGGGAACTCATCAATTTCATGTGATTTCATTTGACAGTTTTATATTCTTCTGTTCCTTCTATTCTCTGCCAGTTAACCTATCTGCAAGGTGAAAATCTTGAACAAACTGTCTACCCAAAGCACTGCTCTGTAAAATAGATGATGTGCCTGGATGTATTCTGTTGAGTCATATGAATGGTCAAGGTTGGAGAGGACATTGGGAGTTTCTTTTTAAAAGAATAATAAAATAAAGGAACCTGGGGAAAATGTTTGAATGATCTTCTTTGTGGAGATATTTCAAAATTGTTAAGACCACTTGTGTTGTGCCTTCTTTTGGAGGTGTAAATAACATTTTTGCCACGAGAACTTAACCCTGTCCTCATCCTTCTGCTTGGAACCTTGGAAAAATGGAAAATCCATTTGCTTCTCATATTGTAGAAGACTTACTTCCTGAAGTCCAGAGTAAACCTGTAATTCTCAGCCTTGTTTGGGCATAAGAATCACTTGTGGGGCTTTAAAATTTTTCCCAAGTACTTGTGACACTCTGAAATTCTGATTTATTAGATCTGGAGTGGAGCCAGGTTCTTTCTTTTTTTTAAATACCTCCCTGGATGTTCAAAATCAATGAATTAGACACATAGGTAAAGAACAATTAATCTATACGATATCAACTTAACAATACCACATCAATACAAATAGTGGCATCTCTCACATATCTGGTTACATGATTATCATACTTTAGACTTTGCAAGCTCTTTGAAAACATTTCTATTAATTTGGATTTATTGCCATTTTCTGACTGGAGTTTATGCAGCTGAAAACCCTGGTCCACAGCAATGGAGGGTTATCTCTTTCGTCTGTAAGTTATGACTTAGATTCGAAATGGTAGAAATACTTCTTCAGCATTATTATGACTTGCAAGTGGACCAAAGAAATTCAGGATGCACAGGAAAACATCTTTACCCCTTAATTAAAAAACCATTTTGGATCCAAGGAAATAAGATAATAAAACTAACATCCTGGAAAGTATAATGGGAGAATTTTAAATGATGTCTGCCAAAATCTCTCCTTGCGTTATTCCAATTGTGGTGCCAAAGGCCAATTACAGCTTGTTCTGTGGTAAGAGATGTGTCTGATTTAGACAATAGAAAGATTATAGTGGAATACTGAGAATTTTCACAGTCAAAAAAAGTTAGATCAATCTTTCAAGGTATTTGTAATGCAATAGAGTCTTTCCTCCAAAGGTTTAAACTTGTACACTTATACAGTGCTGCCATTGTTTCATTCCTTCTTCTACTTTTTCTCTCTCTCTCCTTTTAGTTCCCTTGCTTGGCTGTTAAATGTCTTAACCATTCTAGGCTTTATCAATGATGACTGATAGGGCAATAGGACATAGAAAAAGGTTTTGATTCTGGTTAGAAAAAATGATCCCAGAGTAGCTGTTTTACCAAATAATATCATCGTATTGCAAAAGACTCAGTTTGGTCTTTTGTCTGCTTGTGTGCCCTTTCCAGTACAAAGGAAGATAAACACACTTTTCTTAAATATTAATACTTTCAGTGAGAATATGTCTGTTTGAATAAATGAGAGAATTGTGGCTAATTGATAGTATTTCTCAGCAGCATTTTGTGAGATGAGGATGTTCCCTCCCACGTAGAGGATAGAAAGAAAGTGACAGGCTGTTCCCCTCCAGATCAAACCAGCCAAGCTCTTGGTTCCAGGCTGAGTTAGCTGTATCCATGACACGGTCTTCCTTCATGCCTCTGTCTGGTAACGACTCCTTTCTTAGCACCCTACCCCAGTTCTATTATCTACTGAGAGAGAACACACCAAGTTGCCAAATTTTCCCCATTTTCTGGCTGCTTCCTCTTCTTCCTAGCTCGTTTCTGGGATTGAAGCTGGAAAAGGGCTAGGAGTTATTATTATCTTTCTAATCATTATTTAAATGGCTTTTGAGCGATGCTCTGATTTTCTTCCCAAACCACAAAATGAGATTACCTCTTAGCTCCTTTCTCTTTGTCTGCTGGATACAGTTCTAATGAAGTTCTCCAATAAACAATCAACAAATTTATATTAAATTACCTGTAAATAGTGACCTCCTTCAAATGAATTACCTTCATTCTTCTTGATTTCTATATTTCTCCAATGTTCTTGTCTCCTTGAGGATCAGAACTGTGTCTTGTCCATATCTGTATAACGTTTTATATAATAATGTTCAAGAAATATTTATTACAGTAGAAACTTCACAAGGTCCCACAAGGTCAGTTGTTTTTGGAGTCCTGATAATTCCACACTTGCTTCTTCAGTTTTTTTTTCTTTATTTTATTTTTTTTAGGGAGGGTATAGTGGGCGGGGATGGGGGCGTTGTATAATGAAAGAAGTAGGAGAGCTGTTGCCAGGAGATTTCATCCAAAATTTTCATTGACGATTTACCTGGAACAACCTATTTTAGATTCACCTTCAGAGCAGATGGTAATACTGATCCCCCTGAGCAAATATTAGACCCAGATGAGGAAAGGGCTGACTAAAGTTGTTGCTAGACAGGTAAAGCTTAAAATCATTTGCAGAGTCATTTTTTCTTTTCACCCTACAGCCTGACACAGGAACCCACTTAAAGTCATTAGTGTATTGCAGCCATGCTCTTTTTCAAGCACTTTAAACTGTGATAATGTTCCAGTGGAAGAAGTGGGAATTTGACTCATGGCTGATCAGTTGTCTCATTACAACATGTATGTTGCCATGGTTTGCTTTTGCCAAGTGTGTTGTTTGATTTTTTTGTCCTGAATTCCTCTCTTGTCCTGCTGTGTCACCGGTGGGATATAACTACTCTTTGCTAGGTTTTGCTGAGAGGGTAAATAAACTCGCTTCGCTCTACCCTACAGATGGGTTGGTAAATAGGGCACATGAAGCTGCTTAGCGTAGCTGAAGGATTAAAAGAGGTTAGGAAGACCTGGCTTTTAGTATTGTCACTGCTACTTTACTGATGACTTAATGACTTAAGTGTTGTAACTCCCCTGTGATTTCTTTTTTTTCTAATCTTTACTTTTTAAAGAGAAAATAACCAGTAAACTTTTTTCTCTTTTTTTTTTTTTTTGTTTAAAGATGTGCTGTGATACATGCTCTAGAATCATGCAAGGGAATAGAATTTCTGCCTAGATTTCTTGAATGTAAACTTCTTTTCCTGCTGATTCAAAAACTGGCCTTTTCTGCTGTGGGCTGTAAGTGAGGAGCATTTCTGCACTGAAGGGAGAGTAATGCTATGAGCTCCCTTGTTTTGCAGAATTCCAGAGGCTACATCATTATAACCCACTCTAAAGTTTTCTGTCTTCTTCAGGGAGGCTGAGAGAGAGCTGACTCTAGCCTAGGATGTAGATGGAGTTCCTGAGATTTATAATAATCAAAATATTAATGAAGTAGTCGATACAAATGCTGTTTGTGTAGAATGCCTAAGTAACCGGTTGTGTAATATATCAGGAAGAGATCCAGAGATGAGCAGAGGCAGAGCATAATAAATCAGGTCATTTGTTTTGCAATAATGGAATGATAATTGTGATAATTTCAGAAGTCACTATCATCCTGCAGCGTGAAAGAATCTTTTTGCTGGCTTCCCATTGTTTAAATATTCATGTGATGTCTATGAGTGACTTCCTGCTGAGAAAATCTTTGCATACCTCTGGCTGGCACAAGAACTCAAAATTGTACTTGGCTTTAACCTGGAAGGTTTTGCAGGAGCCTGGGTGCTTTCTTGGTTTAGAGGAGAGACTGTTCCTCAAAGAACAATTCTTTCAGTGAAATAAAGGTCCATGTTACTGAGTTATTTTCCAAATGCTTTCTCCCAGCCAGCAGCTGTGTGAATTTATAGGCACTCACCTCTGCCCTTTTGCACTGAATGATGAGGCAGAGGCAAAAATAGACATGGTAGCTTGTAACACAGTTATAGTATAGGAATATAAACATAGCTAATGACCCCAGAGAAGAAAATCTGCAGTTGTCACCCATGCTCACCCTCTCTGTCTCCCCCAGCTCCCAGCATTTTTTCTTGGTGTGGGTGAATGGGGCTGTTTTAATTGAGTTATCTAAATTTGGTAGGTCATACACCCCACTGTCTCATATCCTAGGACTTAGGTCCACCTGTTGTCATTATCCCCCAACGAGTGCAGTGGGAGATAGACAACAAATGCTTTCAAATTCCTTTTCTCTATAAAACCCCAAAAGACTTGCAGTAAACATTTTGGAATTATTTGGGTGCTGCAATGAATGGGAATGCGAGTTCTGGCAATGGGGTTTATTTTGGAATGAGCAATATTGTGTTACTGCTTTGAGCAAATTGTATTTTTAGTATGTATATTAGATTGTACATTAGATACCGTGTATTGCAATGTCCTAGAGTTTGGTATTCTGGTGGTATTTAGACTTTTGGCATTAGCAGTAATTCTGTTAGCAGCAATTCTTTTTTTTTTTTTTTTTTTTTTTTTTTGCAGTACGCGGGCCTCTCACTGTTGTGGCCTCTCCCGTCGCGGAGCACAGGCTCTGGACGCGCAGGCTCAGCGGCCATGGCTCATGGGCCTAGCCGCTCCGCAGCATGTGGGATCTTCCCGGACCGGGGCACGAACCCGTGTCCCCTGCATCGGCAGGCAGACTCTCAACCACTGCTCCACCAGGGAAGCCCTAGCAGCAATTCTTAAATGACTGACTGAGGTGAAAATAGAAACAGTAAAGAGGTAATAGCCCTTTTCTTTTTTTTTTTTGGCCCGCTGCATGGCATGTGGGACCTTAGTTCCCAGACCAGGGATGGAACCCACATCCCCTGTATGGTAAGTGTGGAGTCTTAACCCCTGGACTGCCAGGGAAGTCCCAATGGCCCTTTTCTAAGAACTCAGGTGCTATATGTTGACTGTTTTGATAAGCTCGTTAATTCTTATCCAGTATTAAGAAAGAACCACAATTCTCTTTTTAAGGCCAAAAAAACAAAACCCCAAAACTAAAATAAAACAAAACAAAAAAGACAGAAATAGGCAACTCTTTTGCATAAAGAGCAAAAGAGCATAAGCCCGGAGTTGTACAAAAACTAAAGGTGGAGTCGGGATCTCTTTATCTCTGTTAGAATTCTGACTGCCAACTGAGTTTCCTTCCTTCAAGAGTTAATGGCCTCTAATGGTGGTTTGATTTGGAGGTGATTATGCATCTAAACTACCTGATTAAAAAATACGTTTCCAAATGTGGCTGATTACCTATTTACATATTGCTAGGGTTTAGGTGAAATTGTGAAGCTTAGTTGGGTGGTGGTTTTCTGAGAAACTCTGCAATATGCAGAAGGAAGTTCTGTTTTTAGCTTCATGATTGGATTGGACACCAGTTAATGTTTAAATTGATAGTCATTTTTCCACTGAGTTAAAAAGAACCAGTCCTGCATATATTCTTTCAATCAAGATAAAGGCAATAACAGCGATTTCTGAATGAGGTGGAAGCTGGTTGGCTGATGCTGCAGGAGGGGAGGGCTCTGGTAAAAATCACCAAGACCAAGGTGAAATCTTCAGCATTTGCTTAGCACAGATCTGTGATGGCAGCGGACTGTGCAGTGACATTTGGATCCACTTAATTGACAGCCCTCTGGTATTTTGGAGCCTAAGGCCAATCACACCAGGGTGGGATAATGTTAAAGAAGATAAGGACACTTAAAATGGCAAATAAATTGAATAACAATGCAGGAATAGAGTAACCTTACATATACAAAGAAGGGTTGCTAGGTAACAAGTGAGGGGGTGTCAAGGCTGCAGATCAAAGAGGGCTGCTTAGAAAATAAAATGACATCCTTTCTTCTAATTAGTCCTTCCCAATCACATGCTTCAAGATAATTTTGCGGTTTGCGGCTTTAGCCTAGTTTACAAAGCCTGATGCTTTAATCTCTTTCTTAATAGAACCATTTCGCTTTCTCTGTTTTAGACTTGGCCCATCAGCTGCTGTTTCATCCTGGCTGGCTACAGCAAAGCCAGTTAACTATAAGACAGAAGTGTTTGGTGGTGGCAGTCAACTCTCCAGATTCATTCTCTAAGCAACTGTTTCCAATTTGTTGAAAGACAAAGACAGTGTATTTGCCTATGTAGATAGATAGGAAAACAGCCTTGCAGTTAAGACCTTAATTAAGAAGAACTCAGTGGATCAATTCTATAATCTAGTTTTCCCCTGCACATACTTTTTAGAGGAAAAAAAAATGTCAATATGGAACTTTAGTAAAAACAAGCAAATAATACTTCTATGTTATATTCAAGGAGTTACCCAATCTCCTAATGCAGTGAACCTCAGGATCACCAGAAGAATTTTTCTAGAGCACATATATATTCCAGAATCTTAAGTGGGGATAGACATACGTAATTTGAAAAAAAAAAAAATCTTCATAGTGATTTTTACACATTTACCCCAATTCTATTGAAATCAGCTGTCCTAAATCTTTGCTATATCTCTATCACCTGTACTGATATGGAACATTCTGTCTTGAAGCCCGGAAAGACCCTGCATTTTTAAAGGAAGGATCAATTATGTTTAATAACATGTATTTACAACAATAGGAAAATATTAATTCACCTTATAAAATTCATTATAAAAATTTTTTAAAAACAAAATATGGGCAAATTGTTCTATAATAAAGCCGAAAACAGTAAGGAATACTTGACTCTTCTTAAATTGACCAGAAAAGTGAATTAACTAGCTTTAAATAAGACTACATTTGGGCTTCCCTGGTGGTTGAGAGTGGTTGAGAGTCCGCTTGCCAATGCAGGGGACACGGGTTTGTGTACCGGTCCAGGAAGATACCACATGCGGCGGAGTGGCTGGGCCCGTGAGCCATGGCCGCTGAGCCTGCCTGGGCCCATGAGCCATGGCCGCTAAGTCTGTGCGTGCGGAGCCTGTGCTCCGCAATGGGAGAGGCCACCACAGTGAGAGGCCTGCATACCGAAAAAGAAAAAAAAGACTACATTTTGGTCTTCTGATAAATTGAGGGTTTATTATTTGGGATTGAAAAGAAGCAAAAATATACCACTTTCCAATTATCTTCTTAACTCATGATCATGCATGTTCGGTGCATTTGTCTTAAAATTTTGCAACCAGAAGGACTATGGTGAAGGTACTGTGTTTTTCAGTGCATATTTTGATAATTACAAAAATTTCAATACAGAAAATGGGAATCAGAAACATTAAAAAAAATTATTTCTCTACAGTAAAAGACTGAGAAATAGTAAGCAGTGTTTGCATAGCTGAAGGCCAAGCTATTTCTTTTTTCTGGTCTATGGGCCTATGCTTATTTTTGATTACTGAAAGTAAATGAGACCATTTTATGTTGATTTTATGTTTATTCCTTATAACTTCCATTACTGTGTGTGCCTGTTTACTAAAGATATTTTGAGTCTTTAAGTTGTGATTATGATGGAGTGGAGAAGAATTTTCTGGAGATAGCTGTTTTTTATGACAAATGACTTATAAGCATTTCAAAAAGAAGTATAAAAAAGAGAATTGATGAAAAAAAGGAGTCTTGATTCTTTATTGTAAAGGAAAAATAATTTGTTAAGAAATAATGCATATGAATTTTATTTTATGCTGGAATTGATATGTCCCCAGGCTGTCTTAAATTCTAACTCTGTTCAGTGTAGGGTGTGCTTACTGATATGGTTTGATGTAGGTCTGGGAAACTTCCCTTAAAATGGGGTCCTATTCAGTTCATCACCAGCAATCCTTCTGGACATGGAAAGAAATGGACATAATGTTCTCTTCTCTGCTCAGATCTATCCTTGTCATGTTCCTTTGATTTTTACAGGCTATTTCTTTAATTAATTTATTTATTTTGGGCTGCATTGGGTCTTCGTTGCTGTGCACAGGCTTCCTCTAGTTGCAGTGAGCAGGGCTACTCTTCGTTGCGGTGCGTGGGCTTCTCATTGCGGCGGCTTCTCTTGTTGCGGAGCACGGGCTCTAGGCATGTGGGCTTCAGTAGTTGCTGCACGCGGGCTTCAGTAGTTGTGGCTTGCGGGCTCTAGAGCGCAGGCTCAGTAGTTGTGGCGCAGGGGCTTAGATGCTCCGCGGCATGTGGGATCTTCCCGGACCAGGGCTCAAACCCGTGTCCCCTGCATTGGCAGGCGGATTCTTAACCACTGCACCATCAGGGAAGCCCCTACAGGCTATTTCTAATCCTGGTTCTCTGTTGTCCATCCATCCTCACTGAAGAATGACAACATTTCTGTTCTTGGGCTTTCTTCTTATATCTGGCAGCACTTCAAGTTTAGAAGATTTTTGCCAGATTAAAGACCTACAATTACTACACCTCCGCCAAGATGTTTCCAGAATATGGGAGGTAGAGTGGAGTTTGAAGTGGCTAATCTATTCCCTACTTTGTGAAGATACCTCCCTCATATTTAGTTGTTACTGGCTGGGAGTATAGAGAAAGGCCATGATTTCCAGACTATGTAAGCCACCACCATAAATTAGTGACTTTATAGATTATATTTTTACAATAAAGATGCCAACAGCTGGGTGAGGCTTTGTTTGGGAAAGGTTAGATAACATTTGGTTATGTCTATATTCTCCAATGTTTAATTCCTTTAGCTAAAAATTCTTTTAGATCAGTCTAGTTATTTCTACAGATTCAACTTCACAGGATTATCAGGTTGATAAACCTGCTTTGAACTGACTGGGTTTTATTTAATGTTAAAAATGATTGAGAGCTTAGCTGCAGGGTATTGGAGATGATAAAATAATCATGACAACAGTAATTTTATTTTTCTCGTGTCTATTTCTGACAAGTTTATAGCTGTTATATACTCATAAAAGTTATTCACTAATAGTAATTTCTGAAAAATATCTATGATGAAGGCAAAAGTATTTTTTTCCAATCAACATTTCCTCTCAGACCCAGTGTGCTATAAATATATAGAAAATTCTGTTTAGATGAAACTACAACTGGTAAACTCCACACCCAGCAGAAGACCATTAAGACTCTTTGAGAACAGAACCCACTCTTTGAAAAACCTTATTATTTATTTATTTATTTAAACATTAGGATTTTTTGCAAAATTGTGCTATAAACAACAATATCTGACAGCCTTAAGCTAATTGTAATCAGTAATAACTACAATGTATTAGTCAGGTTAGGCAAAGTTATGCTGCAATAAGAAGAACCCCCCAGTCTTAGTGGCTTAAAGCAACAAAGTTATTTCTTGCTTACAACACATGTTCATTGTGGGCAGCTGGGTACTCTATTCCAGGATTTCTTGTTTTTGTTTTTTTTTTTTTTTTGCGGTACGCGGGCCTCTCACTGTTGCGGCCTCTCCTGTTGCGGAGCACAGGCTCCAGACGCACAGGCTCAGCGGCCATGGCTCACGGGCCCAGCCGCTCCGTGGCATGTGGGATCTTCCCAGACCGGGGCACGAACACGCGTCCCCTGCATCAGCAGGCAGGCACTCAACCACTGCGCCACCAGGGAAGCCCTCCAGGATTTCTTAATCCAGACCCAGGCTGATGGAGCTTCCAATGTTCAGAGATTTGATGGTCACATTGGTGGAAGGAAGGTAACCTGTAAAAAAAATTCCTGTCACCTAATGGTTTTCACCCCAAAGCAATACACATTATTTTTACTCACATTCCATTGACTAAACAAGTCACCGACTCTGCTCCATTTCAAGGGAGCAGGAAATTCAATTTTACCCTGGGCCTGATAGAGGATCGGGAAAATTGGTGAACAGCTTTAGTATCTATCACAAACAACAGTGAAAAAGCCAAGACACTGTTTACTATTGCCTCACTGGGGAAACAAGATAGGATACAGAACAGAGGATTATAGTGGATAGAAAAATAAAAACAGTCTTTCTTCTGTAAGCAGCAAAATGGCCTGCTCCCTGTGCCCCCAGTCTCTCCTTCTTTTTCCCTCTCTTCCTCTCTCTCTCTCTCTCCCTCTTTCTCTATCTCTCCTGTATCTCTCTTTTCTGTCTCTCTCCTGTGTCTTTCTCCTCTCTCTCTCTTTTTCTCCTTCCCTTGTTCTTTCTCTCCCCTCCTTTGTCTTATGAATTTGCCTGATCCTCTGCCTCAGGATGGCTCCCTGCTAATGGGGCCTCAGCTGAAGATATAGCTTCAGGAATTTAGTCTTGTCCAGGCTGTAACAGTCTGCCCTTGTCCTGAACAGGTATTTCTCAGATACACATCATTGGTCATGGCAGGAGAAGACTATATCACAAAGTGTGCATTTTAGAAGTGTTTGTTAGTAACTCCATCCTTTCACAGAAAGGAGAGCTAGTTCTGTTATGACTGAGGGCCTCTTGAAAACACAGTTGGGCTCCTTAGTTCAAGTAACTAAGCTCCTACTACATATGACAGTGTGTAGAATCCTATTTCCCTGTGAATCATTCCACCCCCTTGGTGGAAATCAGGTAAGAGATTCATGGAGGGGAAAATGACCTCCTGGAAGGTGCTCAGTAACTAGGGCAACTGCTTGCACTCTCACCTCCCTTCTTTCTGTTTCCTCTTCCCTCCCTAGCCACACCATCTGTGGTGCCTTAGGGAGGAATCATGGAAAAGGGCTGAAGTGGAGGTGAGAGACATTAGTTCTGGTCCTTAATTTTATAGGTGAGGACTCTGAGTCTCAGGAAGATTAAGTGTCTTGAATGGAGGCACCAGGACTCAGATCTTGCAGCAAACTATTCAATGTTCTTTCCATCTCAGTGATATAACAGACTCCTAGAAATCTTGGTGTTCAGGTCATCCTAGAAATTCACACAAAAGATGACTGTCAGAGAATCAAGTGTTGGACAACCTTCCCAAAGCAAATTGACATATTCTGTGATGCCCGGTCAATGTGGGTGCTTCCCAGGGAGAGCAGGCTGCTCTGGCTCTCTTTATTTTCTGTAAAATTCACAAAGTAGAAGTTACCCCCAATTACCAGGCGAAGTGAGCTCAGTGTTGGGAGAACTCAATGTTCAAAGGTTGATCCTAATAGGTGCTTTAAGGGAGAAAGAGTAGCATCCAGCAGACTTACATTTTCAAATTGGAATACCATTTTCCATGTTTATTCTCATTAAACAATCCTGCCCTTTCAAAACTTTCCCCTGACACTGAAACCATTAATGAAAAGAAAGGAAGAGATGGTTGAATAGTGAGTTTGAAACACTAGCAATTAATTGTCAACCACTTTTTAAAAATAGGTCTCAAATTAAATGGCACCTGGGTATAAACTGCCACTAACAGTACAGGTAAAATGTTGATTTTTTTTTTTTTAATGATGAAAGACAAATCCCACAAAAACATATTTCCTTTCCTCTCTTAATAATTCCTTTTTTTTTCCTTTTGGCAGCTTTTCTATTTTTTTTTTTTGGTGAGGAAACAAAGAAACCTCAGTGATAGTACCTCCCTTCTTGTAAAATGTGGGCAAGCTAATGCCCTGGTAGCAAACACCACTGTTGTGAAAACCCCACCCTCTTATATCAAAATGCAGATTTCAGAGGATTTAATAGATGAATGCCAGACCAATCAAGGAATCACTTAATCCCCAAGTCTTTATTGAGTGCCTTTTGGTAATTGGAATCGTTCCTGAAATAAGTAAGCCATGGCCTGGGATCTGGGCACTGTGTTGTGTTACCTAGAGAACATTGTCTTAATCGTGTTTGTCATAACTGCTTTTGGCTTATAAAATGTTTTCTGTAGGCAGTGTATATATAGACTTGTTGATGGTACTTGAGCACATGATGTAACCCCTGCCAAGGAGAGCAGAGAGCAGAATAAAGCCATTCCTCTTTGGTGTGCTGGATGGCTCATCAGCCAGAGCCCCTGGGGGAAAATCCTGTGCACAATGGCAAGGCATCCTAGTTTCCTGGGAGGCCAATGAATACAGCAACTGTTGTTTTCCTGACAGGCACAGAAGCAATCCCTCTCTCTCGACACCAGTCAGTGATAGTGCTGAGTGTTATAATGGATACTCCACAGTGGTTTGAGTCTGGAAGCTGCATTAGGCAGCTGCTTGAGGTAATTAGGAACTGGAAAGCAACTTTCTAAAGGCATCCAACAAGAGAATAGAACATCCATAGGAGGAAATGGTTCTCGGGGATGACAGAAGAGCAGGCTGAAAGGAAAGCTGGGGTTCCTGGGGGAATTGCTACTGGTGTGTAAAAATAGACACTTGTAGCTTATGTCTAACTGCTTATAGTTGAGTTACAAGTTGTCAGATGATTTTAGCATCAACACCAGTCTTCAGTGCATTGACAAGAGTTGGAAAAGTTGGAGCTAAAGGCTAGGTTACATTCTGGGGAAGCATTTCCCTGACTCCTTCTTTTCCTCAGCCGCTGCTGATTTAGCACCTGAGCTCTCTAAGTTATGCATTTCTTCTGTATTTGGTTTTTAAATATGTGCCAACACTCTGAATTCTGAAAAAGTGACTGAATGGGGCATTGAATAGTCTTTTGACAGTGGTATTATTTTTTTCCTGACATTCCTGATAAGATTATCCTTAATACAAGCAAAACAAAAGAAGTTCTGTTTTCCTTGTATGATCTGTAATTAAAAATGCTGGGGTGGTCTGTATATGGCTCAGTAATCATTTTTCATTGCCCTTCAATTGATTGGTGCAGTCATTGGGATGGTAATATGTGGGGAGAATTTTTTGCGAAAGCCCCTTCACTTGGGGGTGGAGGTGGGGGTCTTCTGTCACAATGAAATGCAGCAGGAGATGGGTTCAAGGCCTTTGGTGCTCAGGCAGTGGAAGTGAGGCGTCCATAGCAAGTCTGTTAATACTAGGTCAGGCTTTCTCCTGACCTAGAACCCTCTTGCTGTTCAGGCCCCTGGCTCCCTTTGAGCCTGTCAATGGTAATAAATCCAGCTCCACTTTATGACGTGAATAAATACCCAGAAGAGACTCTAATTTCCCTGTGCCTAAAATCTCATGGGTAACTGGTACTCTGGAGGTAAGGTGCTGGTGGTGAATTCACTGAGCTTCCTCAACCCGAGTCACATTGAAGCTAGTTTAACTCACACATTTATTCGAATAAAACCACCCTCATCGAAAAATAACCAGTTCTAGGTTACTAGGAGAAACAGTTTAATGGAGGAATACTAGGCCTCAGAAATCAGAGGTTTTCTGGCAAATACAAAAAGTACCTGCACCCCAGTTAACAACGATGGAGCGTCACGTGCTGGGCCAGCAACCTTCCCAGGTGTTGTTCCATTTCATCCTCACATAGCCCCTGGGAGGCAGATGCTACTGTTATGTGCCTTCAGAGCTGAGGACCTTGAGGCTTTGTTGAAACCATAAGTGATTTGCCTCAGGTTACTCAACCTGAATAACCTGAACCAGGTTTTGAATCAAGGTCCGTCCTTATTTTGGTGCAGTCCACATTGACACTGCTCTGCACAGACTCTATTTTTAGTACAGCAAAAAATGGAAGCCAGTGTGATTGGAGTCCCTCTGGCCTGGATAAAGCAATTAGTTTCTTATAGCGTAATTGCTGGTCAGCAGGTCCACCTTCTCATCCCCTCTTCCCAGATGGGAATCTCCTTGCAGAAGGGACTGGATCTCTAGCTCAGACCCCGGCAATTGAAATATACTAAGTTCGTATTTGAGGGAACAAATGGGATCTGAACATCTGATCACAGTGCTTAGGAGGAAAGGGGAAGTGGGGAAATGCTCGTGTCATTCAGAATATCCACCGTCTTGTGTCAGTGGAATGACCAATTAAAACCATCTGTGTGAACTAGCTTAGACTGGACAAATACCAACAGCAACCCTGGGACCTAGAAGAAGGAGAGGCAAAGGGAGCAATCAATAGGTATCTCTTGTGGCCACTCCTGTACAGGTCCTCTGTGTTAGGCTCTGGAGTAAGATTATAGAGGGCAGCCATCTTGTCATTATCAAAAGCAAAGTGAAATTGGAGCTTAATGACATGAGTGTTCAAAGGGCAGTGGGAGAGGGAACAATGTCATTAGAACAGGTAAGAAGGGAGCCTGTGAAAGGGGCACTTTTAAAAGCTGATGGTGTACTGAGACTAATAGATTTACTGGGCGTGGTAAATAGGGTGAGACAAGGCCTATTGTGCAGGGCTCAGCCAACAGTGTCTCACAAAGAATGATGGATTAAGAAGAGAGGGGGAAAGGATGAAATCGGAGACCCAGGGAAACAAAGAGGATATGAGAAGCAGTGGTAAGGAAGAAGTGCAGCTGAAATGGCAGGGAGAGTTCTTTAGTCAAGCCTGTGAAGAAAGGAATTAACTAACCAGTGCAAGGATTATTCATGATGGAAGTAGAATGTGTCTTTTGGATATAGTATATCACAGATTAATAGGACTGGAGAATAACTTGTCTATCTCTACTGCAGGACTGTATTTAAGTATTGCCCCTTTCATTTCACATGTATGTGGAATCAGTATCTTTCTCTCTCTCTCTCCACATACACATACATACATATATAATGAAGATATATGTACACACACACATATATGTCTCCAGAGAAGATTTTTATAATGTCCTTCCATAGCATGTTTTTATTTTCTCAAACTGTACTGTGGGGCATTTTGTTCCCAGATATAATCCTGCTGCCTGTCATTAGAGGAAGAGAACAGCTGCTCATGACAACCATGCACTCGCCCCTGATAAATGGAGGCTGTTACTGTTAGCCTCTGCTTCTTCCCTCATTTTCATTTAGTCCTGTACTTCACCCTCCATGGTTGTGCCCACTCAGGCAACAGTTTCTCTTGCTGCCACTCAGCAAGATCAAAGGGACACACCTAGTGGTTCATGGGCAGCTCACCCAACCCTACTGCAACCTGACCGAGTTGCTTTCCAGATATCACCAGTCCTATGAAAGCTCAATGAAAGCCAGTTGGGGATGACACTTTATGTTTGTGTATAGGGCGAGAGAAGGTGCATTTCAGCAATGACATAGTTTCTCAGGAGATGTATCAGGTCGGGAACAATTTATTACAGGATTGCAACTGAATCTGAGGTCCCACTACAACATTCTGGGAATATCTATAAGCAGATCTAACATGAGCAGATTGATGTGGGCTAGTAGCTAGTCAAGAGAAGTGGAATGAATATGGGAAGGAAAAGTCAGTAACTAGAAGATGGTCAGGACCTGAGAATTTCTCCTAGTTCCTCAGTTCCTCCCCTTTCTTTGTACAGTCCACTCTCGGGATTGGTGGGTTCCGCAACCGCAGATTCAACCAACCGTGGGTTTGATTTTGTCGTTGATCGAACCCGCAACGCGTGGACGCAGGACCCCAACTGTACTAAGCCATTTTATGTAAGAGACTTGAGCATTCGCGGGGCATCCTGGAACCAATCCCTGGTGGTAAACAAGGGACGACTGTACTACTTTGCTGTTTCTCCTTCTCCCTTTAGTCATATGACTTTAGTAGGAATCAAGAAAGTTGGACTATCTCTGTTATCTTGGACTCCTTGGTCTTAACTAAGACAAAGTCTTCTGGGTTAGGATATCAGTTAAGACTCATTCAGCTTCAGATAACAGAAGATCCAACTCAAAATGGTTTAAACAATGTGTAAATTAAGTAGCCCACTAACAGGAAGTCTGGAGAGTTTCTTGTTAGGGTACATTTTGGGTTTATTATCTTCATTATTTTTTTAAAAATAAATTTATTTATTTATTTATTTATTGGCTGCATTGGTTCTTCATTGCTGTGCATGGGCTTTCTCTAGTTGGGGCGAGTGAGGGCTACTCTTCTTTGTGGTGCGCGGGCTTCTCCTTGCAGTTGTTTCTCTTGTTGCAGAGCACAGGCTCTAGGGCACGTGGACTTCAGTAGTTGTGGCTCACAGGTTCTAGAATGCAGGCTTAGTATTTGTGGCACATGGGCTTAGTTGCTCCGCAGCATGTGGGATCTTCCTGGACCAGGGCTCAAACCCGTGTCCCCTGCATTGGCAGGCAGATTCTTAACCACTGCGCCACCAGGAAAGTCCTTGGTTTTATTATCTTTAGTGTTTCATCAAGGACTCGTGTTCTCGCTATCCTTCTGCTCTGACATTCTTACCATATTGATTTATCTCCTTGGTTTCCCTTTAAGAGCTCAAGCTAGCCATTGTAGTTGCAAGTGTAACATGCAAATGCAGAAAGGGAAATTTCTATTTGAATGCTTATTTTCAAAAGTGAAAAGCCTTTTCTCTAGGTCCCCTGAGAGACTTCCTATGAGGAATGGGAACACCATCATTAGCTTAGGTCAATCATGATTCTCCACCTGGGGCTGGAAGGGTCCTCGCCTCTTTGGAGCCTACGGCCATGGATCCCCTGAATAAAATCTGGGTTCTCTTAGCAAGAAAGGAGGAGAGGAAGAGGGGTAGAGTGTGTGGGGGGGTTGGTAATTGCTGTTGAGTAGGCAACAATATCTCTCACAGGAAATTTGGTCCAGTAGCTGCCGATTCACTTGTATTTCTGTTGAGTGATGTGTGGTTTCAGGGGCAATATAAGCCAATGTTTTTGGTTACAATAGTCCCCCCCCTTATCTGTAGTTTTGCTTTCGGCACTTTCAGTTACACACGGTCATCCACAGTGCAAAAATATTATATGGAATATTCTAGAAATAAACAACTCAGAAGTTTTAAATTGCACTCTGTTCTTATTATCATGATGAAATCTTGTGCCGTTTGCCTATATCCTGCCCCGTGCTGCCCTGGATGTGAATCATCTTTTTGTCCAGAGTATCCCGCCCGTTAGTCACTTAGCAGCCGTCTTGGTTATCAGATCATCTGTCAGAGTATCGCAGTGCTCCTGTTCAAGTAACCCTTATTTTACTTAACAATAGCCCCAAAGCACAAAAAGTGGTGATGCTGGCAATTCAGGTATGCCAAAGAGAAGTCATAAAATGCTTCCTTTAAGTGAAAAGGGGAAAGTTTTCAACTTAATAATGAAAGAAAAAGAAGTCGTATGATGAGGTTGCTAAGATCTACAGTAAGAACAAATTTTCTGTCCATTAAATTGTGAAGGAAAAAGAAATTTCTTCTAGTTTTGCTGTTGCACCTCAAACTGCAAAAGTTGTGGCCACAGTGAGTGATTAGTGCTTAATTAGATGGAGAAGGCAGATGTTGGGTTCAAGATGGCGGAGTAGAAGGACCTGTGCTCACTCCCTCTTGCGAGAGCACCAGAATCACAACTAACTGCTGAACAGTCATCGACAGGAAGACACTGGAACCCACCAAAGAAAATACGCCACACCCAAAGACAAAGGAGAAGCTGCAATGAGATGGAAGGAGGGGTGCAATCACAGTAAAATCAAATCCCATAACTGCTGGGTGGGTGACTCACAAACTGGAGAAAAATTATACCACTGAAGTCCACCCACTGGAGTGAAGGTTCTGAGCCCCACGTCAGCCTTCCCAACCTAGGGGTCTGGCAACAGGAGAAGGAATTCCCAGAGATTCAGACTTTGAAGACTAGTGGGATTTGATTGTAGGACTTCAGCGGGACTGGGGGAAACGGAGACTCCACTCTTGGAGGGCACATACAAAGTAGTGTGTGCATCAGGACCCAGGAGGAAGGAGCAGTGACCCCATAGGAGACTGAACTAGACCTACCTACTAGTGTTGGAAGGTCTCCTGCAGAGGCAGGGGGTGGCTGTGGCTCACCGAGGGGACAAGGACACTGGCAGCAGAAATTCTGAGAAGTACTTCTTGTTGTGAGCCCTCCTGGAGTCTGCCATTAGCCCCACCAAAGGGCCTGTAGTCTCCAGTGCTGGGTCACCTCAGGCCAAATAACCAATAGGGAGGGAACTCAGCCCCACCCATCAGCAGACAAGTGGATTAAAGTTTTACTGTGCTCTGCCCACCAGAGCAACACCCACATCTACCTACCACCAGTCCCTCCCATCAGGAAGCTTCCACAAGCCTCTTAGATAGCCTCATCCACCAGAGGGCAGACAGCAGAAGCAAGAAGAACTACAATCCTGCAGCCTGTGGAACAAAAACCACATTCACAGAAAAATAGACAAAATGAAAAGGAGAGGACTATGTCAGAGATGAAGGAACAAGATAAAACCCCAGAAAAACAACTAAATGAAGTGGAGATAGGCAACCTTCCAGAAAAAGAACTCAGAATAATGATAGTGAAGATGATCCAGGACCTCAGAAAAAGAATGTAGGCAAAGATCAAGAAGATGCAAGAAATGTTTAACAAACACCTAGAAGAATTAAAGAACAAACACCTAGAAGAATTAAAGAACAAACAAACAGAGATGAACAATACAATAACTGAAATGAAAAATACACAAGAAGGAATCAATATCAGAATAACTGAGGCAGAAGAACGGATAAGTGACCCCAAAGACAGAATGGTGGAATTCACTGCCATGGAACAGAATAAAGAAAAAAGAATGAAAAGAAATGAAGACAGGCTAAGAGACCTTTGGGACAATATTAAATTCCCCAACATTCACATTGCAGGGGGTCCCAGAAGGAGAAGAGAGAGAGAAAGGATGTGAGAAAATATTTGAGATATCATCTCACAGCAGTCAGAATGGCCATCATCAAAAAATCTAGAAACAATAAATGCTGGAGAGGGTGTGGAGAAAAGGAAACACTCTTGCACTGCTGGTAGGAATGTGAATTGGTACAGCCACTATGGAGAACAGTATGGAGGTTCCTTAAAAAACTACAAATAAAACTACCATATGACCCAGGAATCCCACTACTGGGCATATACCCTGAGAAAACCATAATTCAAAAAGAGCCATGTACCAAAATGTTCATTGCAGCTCTATTTACAGTAGCCCGGAGATGGAAACAACCTAAGTGTCCATCATCGGATGAATAGATAAAGAAGATGTGGCACATATATACAATGGAATATTACTCAGCCATGAAAAGAAACGAAATTGAGCTATTTGTAATGAGGTGGATAGACCTAGAGTCTGTCATACAGAGTGAAGTAAGTCAGAAAGAGAAAGACAAATACTGTATGCTAACACACATATATATGGAATTTAAGAAAAAAAAATGTGAACCTAGGGGTAAGACAGGAATAAAGACACAGACCTACTAGAGAATGGACTTGAGGATATGGGGAGGGGAAGGGTAAGCTGTGACAAAGCAAGAGAGAGGCATGGACATATATACACTACCAAACGTAAGGTAGATAGCTAGTGGGAAGCAGCTGCATAGCACAGGGAGATCAGCTTGGTGCTTTGTGACCGCCTGGAGGGGTGGGATAGGGAGGGTGGGGGGAAGGGAGACGCAAGAGGGAAGAGATATGGGAACATATGTATATGTATAACTGATTCACTTTGTTATAAAGCAGAAACTAACACACCATTGTAGAACAATTATACTCCAATAAAGATGTAAAAAAATAAATAAATAAATAAATAAATAAACTGTGCCTCAACATCCAATCAAAAAAAAAAAAAAAAAAAAGAGATTTTAGTCAAAACTTCCCTAACATGGGAAAGGAAAAAGCCACCCAAGTCCAGGAAGTGCAGAGAGTCCCAGGCAGGATAAACCCAAGGAGAAACACATCGAGACACATAGTAATCAATCTGACAAAAATTAAGGACAAAGAAAAATGATTAAAAGCAACAAGGGAAAAACGACAACATACAAGGGAACTCCCATAAGGTTAACAGCTGATTTCTCAGCAGAAACTGTACATGCAAGAAGGGAGTGGCACAATATATTTAAAATGACAGAGAAGAACCTACAACCAAGATTACTCTACCTGGCAAGGATCTCATTCAGATTCGATGGAGAAATCAAAAGCCTTAGAGATGAGCAAAAGGTAAGAGAATTCAGCAGCACCAAACCAGCTCTACAACAAAGGAATGCTAAAGGAACTTCTCTAAGTGGGAAACACAAGAGAAGAAAAGGACCTACAAAAACAAACCCAAAACAATTAAGAAAATGGTAATAGGAATATACATATCGATAATTACCTTAAATGTGAATGGATTAAAGGCTCCAACCAAAAGAAACAGGCTAGCTGAATGGATACAAAAACAAGATCCATATATATGCCATCTACAAGAGACCCACTTCAGACCTAGGGACTCATACAGACTGAAAGTGAGGGGATGGAAAAAGATATTCCATGCAAATGGAAATCAAAAGAAAGCTGGAATAGCAATACTCATATCAGATAAATTAGACTTTAAAATAATGTTACAAGAGACAAGGAAGGACACGACATAATGATCAAGGGATCAATCCAAGAAGAAGATATAACAATTGTAAATATCTATGCACCCAGCATAGGAGCACCTCAATACATAAGGCAAATGATAACAGCTATAAAAGAGGAAATCAAGAGTAACACAATAATGATGGGGGACATTAACACCTCACTTACAACAATGGACAGATCATCCAGACAGAAAATTAATAAGGAAACACAAGCTTTAATTGACACAATAGACCAGATAGATTTAATTGATATTTACAGGACATTCCATCCAAAAACAGCAGATTACCCTTCCTTCTCAAGTGCACATGGAACATTTTCCAGGATAGATCACATCTTGGGTCACAAATCAAGCCTTGGTAAATTTAAGAAAGTTGAAATCATATCAAGCATCTTTTCTGACCACAAGGCTATGAGATTAGAAATCAATTACAGGGAAAAAAATGTTAAAAAACACAAACACATGGAGGCTCTACAATATGTTACTACATAGCCAAGATATCACTCAAGAAATCTAAGAGGAAATAAAAAAAATACCTAGAGACAAATGACAGCGAAAACACGATGATCTAAAACCTATGGGATGCAGCAAAAGCAGTTCTAAGAGGGAAGTTTACAGCAATACAATCCTACCTCAGGAAACAAGAAAAATCTCAAGTAAACAACCTAACCTTACACCTAAAGCAATTAGAGAAAGAATTTTAAAAAATGTTAGCATAAGGAAAGAAATCAGAGCAGAAATCAATGAAATAGAAACAAAGAAAACAATAGCAAAGATCAATAAAACTAAAAGCTGGTTCTTGGAGAAGATAAACAAAATTCATAAACCATTAGTCAGCCTTATCAAGAAAAGGAGGGAGAGGACTCAAATCAATAAAACTAGAAATTAAAAAGGAGAAGTTACAACAGACACCACAGAAATACAAAGCATCATAAGAGACTGCTACAAGCAACTCTATGCCAATAAAATAGACAGGCTGGAAGAAAAGGACAAATACCTACAAAGGTATAACCTTCCAAGACTGAACCAGGAAGAAATAGAAAATATGAACAGACAAATCACAAGTAATGAAATTGAAACTGTGATTAAAAATCTTCTAACCAACAGAAGTCAGGACCAGATGGCTTCACAGGTGAATTCTATCAAACATTTAGAGAAGAGCTAACACCCATCCTTCTCAAACTCTTCCAAAAAATTGCAGAGGAAGGAATACTCCCAAACTCATTCTATGAGGCCACCATCACCCTGATACCAAAACCAGACAAAGATACTACAAAAAAAGAAAATTACAGACAGGTATCACTGGTGAATATAGATGCAAAAATCCTCAACAAAATACTAGCAAGCAGAATTCAACAACACATTAAAAGGATCATACACCATGATCAAGTGGGATTTATCCCAGGGATGCAAGGATTCTTCAATATATGCAAATCAATCAATGTGATACACCATATTCACAAATGGGAGAATAAAAACCATATGATCATCTCAATAGATGCAGAAAAAGCTTTTGACAGAATTCAACACTCATTTATGAAAAAAATTCTCCAGCATGTCGGTATAGAGGGAACCTACCTCAACATAATAAAGGCCATTTAAGACAAAACCACAGCAAACATCATTCTCAGTTGTGAAAAACTGAAAGCATTTCTTCTAAGATCAGGAACAAGACAAGAATGTCCATTCTCGCCACTGTTATTCAACATAGTTTTGGAGGTTGTACCCACAGCAATCAGAGAAGGAAAAGAAATGAAAGGAAATTGGAAAAGAAGAAAAACTGTCACTGTTTGCAAATGACATGATACTATACATAGATAATCCTAAAGAAGCCACCAGAAAACTACTAGAGCTAATCAATGAATTTTGTAAAGTTGCAGGATACAAAATTAATGCACAGAAATCTCTGGCATTCCTATACACTAACAACAAAAGATCAGAAAGAAAAATTAAGGAAACAATCCCATTCACCACTGCAACAAAAAGAATAAAATACCTAGGAATAAACCTACCTAAGGAGGTATAAGACCTGTACTCAGAAAACTATAAGACACTGATGAAAGAAATCAGAGATGACACAAACAGATAGATATACCATGTTGTTGGATTGGAAGAATCAATATTGTGAAAACGACTATACTACCCAAAGCAATCTACAGATTCACTGCAATCCCTATCAAATTACCAATGGCATTTTTTATAGAACTAGAACAAAAAATCTTAAAATTTGTGTGGAGACACAAAAGACCCAAAATAGCAAAAGCAATCTTGAGGGAAAAAAACAGAGCTGGAGGAATCAGACTCCCTGACTTCAGACTATACTACAAAGCTACAGTAATTAAGACAATATGGTACTGGCACAAAAACAGACATATAGATCCATGGAACAGGATAGAAAGCTCAGAGATAAACCCACACACCTATGGTCAACTAATCTATGACAGGAGGCAAGGATATACAATGGAGAAAAGGCAGTCTCTTCAATAAGTGGTGCTGGGAAAACTTGACAGCTACATGTAAAAGAATGAAATTAGAACACTCCCTAACACCACACACAAAAATAAACTCAAAATGGATTAAAGACCTAAATGTAAGGCTGGACACTATAAAACTCTTAGAGGAAACATAGGAAGAACACTCTTTGACATAAATCACAGCAAGTTCTTTTTTTGACCCACCTCCTAGAGTAATGGAAATAAAAACAAAAATTAACACTTGGGACCTAATGAAACTTAAAACCTTCTGCGTAGCAAAGGAAACTATAAAGTAGACAAAAAGATAACCCTCATAATGAGAGAAAATATTTGCAAATGAATCAACGGACAAAGGATTAATCTCCAAAATATATAAACAGCTCCTGCAGCTCAATATTAAAAAAACAAACAACCCAATCAAAAAATGGGCAGAAGGGGCTTCCCTGGTGGCACAGTGGTTGAGAGTCCACCTGCTGATGAAGGGGATGCGGGTTCGTGCCCCGGTCCGGGAAGATCCCATATGCCGCGGAGCGGCGGGGCCCATGAGCCATGGCCGCTGAGCCTGCGCGTCCGGAGCCTGTGCTCTGCAACAGGAGAGGCCACAACAGTGAGAGGCCCACGTACCGCAAAAAAAAAAAAAAAAAAAAAAAAAAGGGCAGAAGACCTAAATAGATATTTCTCCAAAGAAGACATACAGATGGCCAAGAGGCACATGAAAAGCTCTCAACATCACTAATTATTAGAGGAATGCAAATCAAAACTACGATGAGCTATCACCTCACACTTGTTAGAATGGGCATCATCAGAAAATCTACAAGTAACAAATGCTGGAGAGGGTGTGAAGGAAAGGGAACCCTCTTGCATTCTTGGTGGGAATGTAAATTGATACAACCACTATGGAGAACAGTATGGAGTTTCCTCAAAAAACTAAAGCTAGAATTACCGTATGACCCAGCAGTCCCACCACTGGGCATATACCCAGAGAAAATCATAATTCAAAAAGACACATGCACCCCAGTATTCATTGCAGCACTATTTACAATAGCCAGGACATGGAAGCAACCTAAATGGCCATTGACAGATGAATGGTTAAAGAAGATGTGGTACATATATACAATGGAATATTACTCAGTCATAAACAGGAATGAAATTAGGTCATTTGTAGAGACGTGGATGGACCTAGAGGCTGTCATATAGAGTGAAGTAAGTCAGAAAGAGAAAAACAAATCTCGTATATTAACGCATATATGTGGAATCTAGAAAAATGATACAGATGAACTGGTTTACAAGGGAGAAATAGAGACACAGATGTAGAGAACAAATGTATGGACACCAAGGGTGGAAAGCGGTGGTGGGGGTGTGGGAGGATGAATTAGGAGATTGGGATTGACATATATACATTAATTTCTATAAAATATATAACTAATAAAACTAATTTTTAAAAAAAAGATGGAAAAGCCGTTAAATTTGTACAATATTTTTGCAGAGAGAGACCACATTCACATAGCTTTTATTATAGTATATTGTTATAATTGTTCTATTTTATTATTAGTTATTGTTGTTAATCTTGTACTGCGACTAATTTATAAGTTAAATTTTATCATAGTTATGTATGTAAAGAAAAAAAAGTATATGTAGTATATTTAGGGTTTGGTACTATCTATGGTTTCAGGCGTGCACTAGGGGTCTGAGAATGTATTTCCTGCAGATAAGGGAGGACTATACTATATTTAGATTATAAGTCTGAGATCAAGGTTTATTTCCTATTCATTTGGCAGCCCGGCACTGATGAGTTGAGCATTTGACTTTGTTCTCAAAATACATAGGCAATAGAAATTAAATGGAAATTGTGATTCTCCTATTAATGAAAAGCTGTACTAATAACTTTATTCTTATTGATGAAAATGTACCTATATAACTTAAGTAGTGATCATTTTATCAGGGAAGTCTTAGAGATTATGAAACAATCATTATCAAATACAATAATAGTTACTATTTAATGATTACAGTATTATGGGTCAGGGACTACGCTAAACCCTTTAAATGTATTATCTCCTTTAATTTTCCCATCAGTTCTGCAAGGGAGATAGTATATTCTCCACATTATTGATGAAGAAACTGAGCCCCAGAGGACCTTTGTTGCTCAGAGTCTAAATCCAAGAGAGAAGAGGTTGCATGACATAAGGATTAAGAGACATGACACAGAGAAAGGACCAAATCCTGGCTGCATCACTTACTGTGACCTTGGCCAAGTTACTAACTTTTCTATGTCTCAGTTTTCTCATCTGTGAAATGGGAACAAGAATAGTACTTATCTCATAGAGTTATTGTAACATAATATTGGTAAAGTAATTTCTCCAGGACTAGGAATTTTAGGAACTAAGTAATTATTAACAATTAATACTTAAAACTAAGTGATAGATCTAGGATTTTGTTGAAGCGCTGGCTAGCTTCTTCCTTTCCCTTTTTCCATGCTGCCTCCAGGGATTAGCAATGCAAACAATGGGCCTGGTGGCCATGGGAAGTTTTGTGTTGTTGAACAACTGGAAAACACTTTTCCAAGAAACATATTTTGGATTAAGGGTGCGAGAAAACATGCAAACATGCAACACTGAGATACTCCTTGGTTATTTTTGTTTCTTTTCATCCTTCTGTTTAGAGTACAGTCATTTTGATAAATCACATAACCCAGAGATACAGTTAGTTATTGTTAAGTAAGAATGAATCACCTATGCATGCTGAGCAAGGACTAATCTTTTAGCTAATTGAGACTCATGGGGACCGAGTTATCACAGTTCCTAGGCATGATGTGTTAGCTCTACAATTCATTGCCTTATTATTGCTGAATCCTTCTTCAAGATTGAACTATGGAAGTAGATATTTTCTTTTTATAAATTAATACTATCTTAATACAGGATTTGTTCTTATTCCATTTTGAACATTTCTTCTTGGGAAGCAATTATAGGAGTTATGCACGCTTACATATAATTACAGTATTGGCCCCCGTGAGCAGGATTTCTGAGAGTTGACTCTGTTTACCATGTCTATCTCCAGGTCACAGAGGGAAGTCCTGGAGCACAATTTGTTCAATAATTTACTCCCAAGACTCATTTGTAGCTTGGTGTCAGATTCCTGCATCCATTTTTTTCCTTTGAGAGGGAAGGGATGTCCCCATCCTATGGGGAACAAATGCAGATAAAAGGAAGCTTTTATGGAGCCCTTATCTGACACTGTCGTGTCTGGTTTGAGAAGGAGTGAACCTCCTTCTTCCTTCCTGGTCCCATTTTATTTACATCTTTCTCATCGTTGTTTAACCTGTTGAGTTTTTAGATAGCATCTCTTAGATAATTTCTCATTCCCACCTCCATTTATGCCCTTCTTAGCCTTCTTTTCTTAGTTGTCTACTCTGGTCTGCCTACATCTCTAGCCCCCATAACATATAATATCTTATTACAAGGCACTTTGCTCTACTTCTTTGGGGGTAACCATGTTCTTCCTCACTGTTCTGTTCATTGGCCTCCGCCTGGCTCTGCTCAGGTTTGCTTATGGCATTGTTGGCATCCATTCAAGGATCCCATCCTAGCCATACATACTTGCCTTTCAGCTAAGATTTAACCCGTAGGGTGGGGTTCAGTTATTCCACTGTATATTATATTTCATTTTCTTTTTATGTGCCTGCCACATAATAGGTGCTCAAGTACTCCATGTTTTAGAATTCAAATTCTTACTCTTTGTTCTAGATTCTTCTTCTTTCGTCCTCCTTTCTTATTATAACGAGGGTAAACCATAAACCTACCCTATATAATACAACATAATACTCAAATGTGGAAAAAAATTTTAAATCTCTGCAAAGGAAGGGCCTTATAATCCACTGTAAGTTATCATCACAATGCCCTCTGGGGACTTCTCTGAACTCCATAATTATTACTGATTTCACTAACTTATTTGGTGGTTTGGTTATTCTAGGTGTATAATTATATAGCCTTTTGTGTACATGTTTTGGCTCTCATTAGATTATCAACCCCATGACAGAAGTCTCCAGCATAGGGTCCAAGTCAATTCCCAGCACACTCCTATGCAGTGAGTGTTGGTGCTGTTGATGAGTGGAGAGGATATCGGAGGAGGAAGATAAACGAGGCCCTGCAAGAATGGAACCCCTGGGTAAGGCTCATAGAACTCCTCGAGGGCACCCCTTAGTTTTCTCACTGAGCATCTGGAAGAACGCATTTTCTCCAGGGGTTGGGGGTGTGTATCGTGGACTCTCTGAGCTAAGTTATCAGTTTAGTAACTTGTCACAAGTCAAGGCCCAGTGAATAACAGTGAGAATGGTGCTGCTTTACTGCCTACCAGATCTGCTAGTAGGATCTAGTTTTTAGTTCTTACTAACTGGCCTCAGTTCTTAGTTCCTACTGAATTCAATAGGAATTCCGTCTAATCAGGTGCAGAGATGGACACCCACTGGTGCAACTTCAGCAAGGCCTCACGGTGGCCACTTTGGCTTCTGATCACCTTGTTTGACCACTATTGACCAAAGTGAGCTGATTTGGCAGCACATTAAGGCAGGCTTGAATTCACTTCCCATAATTTGGATTTGATGGTATAAAGTAACCATGCAGTAAGTGTCTTGACCAATTCAGCCTTTTTATGTTTAAGTTCCATGTTAAATTTTAAAAATCTTAGAAGAGAAGAGAGCCCAACACATTTTAAGAAACCACAAGCACCTTGTGTAAAGTCAACTTGTAAAATCCCAGCTATTGAAGTAGTATATTTAGTAACTTTTTATACCTACAGTAGGTGTGGGTGTATGGGTATGCATGTGTGCACATGTGTGTTTTGGACTTATTTCAGTAGGAATAAAATGTTCAGGGACAAGTTGATCAAGGTCTGTCTATATTGCTTTTTCTTTTTGTGATCATTCTATAGCTTTTGGATATTCTGGGAAAGCCATTTTACTTTTTTCAAATCTTAGTCTCTCATCTCTAAAATATGAGGATGTAACCATATGCTTCTTAAACCTCTCTCAATCTCTCACTTTATGATTAATTGTCAATAATACAGAAGAGTCATGAACAACTTATTTTCAGAAGATGCTGTCTGGACCAAAAATAAGGAATGATGACTAGTAGCTATATTTTAACCCGAGAGGAGTGGATATATTTACTTAATGTTATGGACCGAATGTTTGTGTCCCCCCAGCATGCATATGTTGAAAACTTAACCCCTAATGTAATGGTATTAGGAGGTGGAGCCTTTGAGGGTGATGAAGTTGTGAGGATGGAGCCCTCATAATGGGATTAGTGCCCTTATAAAAGAGACCCCAGAGTGTTCCTCCACCCCTTTTGCCATGTGAGAACACGGGAAGAAGATGACAATCTATGAACAAGAAAACACACCCTCACCAGACACTGAATCTGCCAGCACCTTGATCTTGGACTTCCCAGCCTCCAGAACTGTGAGAAATCAATTTCTGTTGTTTACATGTTACCCAGTCTATTGTGTTCTGTTATAGCAGCTCAAACTGACTAAGGCATATAGTGACAGAGATCTTTTATCGCTCATTCTTCCTCTGGCCTTTGTGCTCCACAAGTGTATATTTTGTCCTCCCAATTCCATTTCTGAATTTCTCTATTTCATTCATCTATTCATTCATATATATGCAAATATTTTTAGCTATAACCTGCAGATGAGACTTTCCTCTACCCAGCCTCAGTTTCCTTGCATGTGAAATGAGGGATTTGGGCTAGGTGGACTTTCAGGTCTCCAGCTGCACTAATGTGCTTTAATTCCATGAAGACATTTCCTACATAACCCTACCAGGAGGAAGACACAATACAATCCTTCATTCTCCATGCATTTGTTCTCCCTACAGGTGCACAGTTTTTTTCTGGTGCGTTCTCTCAGCTGGCAGCAGAGCAAAGAATGAGGTAACTGCTGAGGATTGGCTGCCAAAACCTTATGTGGGAAAACAGAGTTTTCCAGAATTGATATTTCTAGGAATGATTGAAGAAAAAAAAATAGATGCAGCTCAACTTGGCAAGGTTAACAACACAGGCAGCAGGCTTTTGGGCTCAGCTGCCAGCATGACCTCGAATAAACCAGCTTTGCCTGACAGGACACCTGACAGGAATGTAGGGTGCAGAGTGGCCCACAGGCTGCAGGGATGATATGGAGAAAATGGAAAGCTGGAGAACTGCTGGGCAGAGCTGTAAAGGATGTCTCTAGAGGTTTCCAAGTCAGCGTTAGACAGCAATGACTGCTACGGACTTCAGATATGAGGAAGTGTGTAGGGCCAGCTCCTGAGTACTAAGGGAATATGGTCAATTCTTTCTGATTTCTTTCAAATCTCATTTCAAGTCTCTCTGAGAGGAGTTGACTCTTCCTCCTGGTTTCTCTGGAGACTGGTCTGTAATGGAAAGAGTCACCTCCCTGGGAAGTTGTCTTTTAGTATTTTGTTACTATTTTTTTTGTGTGTCATGCACTTTCTGACCTCTAGCTGTGATGTTTTATGTGAATGAATTAGGTGGAGAATTGGAATGCGGGAGTTCTGGGCCTTTTTTATTTTAAATTGGGGTAGAGTTGGTTTACAATGTTGTGTTAGTTTCTGTTGTACAACGAAGTGAATCAGCTATATGTATACATATATCCCCTCTTGGACCTCCCTCTCCACCCACCCCCACCCCATCCCATCCATCTAGGTCACCACAGAGCACGGAGCTGAGCTCCCTGCGCTATACAACAGGTTCCCTCTAGCTGTCTGTTTTACACATGGCAGTACACATACATCAATCCCAATCTCCCAGTTCATCCTCCCCACCACCCCTCCCCACCATGTCCACACTTGGTGGTTGACCTCTCCTTGCTGAGAGACATCTAATTGATGAGAACTCATGCAAAGGCCTGAGAAGTTGAGAGAGACCAGCAAGTAGAGCTGGCAAGAACCTCAGTGACAACGTAATCTGGCCCATCTCTTTAGACCTGAGGGAAGCATCCTGCATCTATGTAGGAGAGTCAGAACCAGAAGCCAGGGCTTCTTATTTCCAGTTCAATCTCTTTCTAGCATCTTCGTTCCCTCAGTTAAAAAAAGGGCAAATGTGCTGTTCCTAAGCACGCAGCATAAGCAGATGACCTTTGGGGACGTGAGGAAAGGGGCCAGCTCAGTAAAATAGGATATATGTCAGAGAATTCCCCAAAGTGAGGTTAGAGCCAGATTTAGAAGAAGCTGAATTTTAAAAATTGTAGGGCACAGGTATTTGGGGCTGGGCGAGACCTTAACAATCCTGTCATCCATAACCCTACCTTTACAATTGAGGCCCAAAGAGGTGAAGTGATTTTTGCACTTACTTGAAGAGGGAGCTTTATAAATACAATACTTAAACTTCTTTTTCCATTTTTATTATTTGGCTTTCTGATCCCAGTTTTCCTCCCCTTTCTCCGTTTTTGACTGTGATTTGCCAATTTTTAAAATTTTTTAAGGAGGATCCCATCGATTTTGCCTATATATCATTTACTGAATATCTTTTACTTCTCTGTTTTTTCTGTCTTTCCTGTCATTTTGTTAAAAATGCAAATCCATAAATAGTACCTGAGATCTGATCCCACAAACCCTTCCTGGAGAAGGTAAAAGAAGTCTTTGCCTCATTCACATGATGCACATGGCTTGCAGCTACAGCATTTTGTTGTTCTGCCAGGCACATATTCCTGTCATATTGGCCACCCTTCCTGGCTCTCCTGGCAATAGTGCATTTTCAGACCTTCCACCACTTTGTCATATTTATTCCCCTAGGTGTATTTGTCTGAACTATTGTTTGATGCCAAATTTCAGTTAGTTTCCTCTCCTTGTTTTCAAGGTCTTTTTGCCTCCAGCTGCTGGAGACAAACACCAGTGTAATCACAATAGCAGGACTGATTTAACTGATAATTGACAGAACAACCTGGAGTAATCATCACCTCTCATTCATAACTTCTCTATTCAACATTTCCTCCCCAGAAGTCATGGATTTGGCTAAAGTTTTCTGGTCCAAAAGTCAGTCAATATCTGGATCCTATGCCAGCATAGAGTGTGCAGTTATCTAAAGCCGTTTCTGTGCCTTCTCACTGCTTACCCCTCTTTTGCTCTCCCTTAAGTATTGCTTTTCTTCATAGGCTTTCCCCTTGCCTCTTCTAGTAGATTGATGGTAAGTACCCCAGCTCTTCAGTATTTCAGATTCAAAAAGCTCCCATGGTTTTAGGAGCAGCTTTAAAGTCATTTCTGCAGGCCTGTCTGCAATATCATTTGGGCCATTGAAACTAACAGATGAAAGGAAGGAGTTATTCTAAATTTTCAGTGGCTTTTGATTAGTATGGTTGGAGATTAAAATAACCCAGGCAGCTCCTTTCTCAGCACAGTTTCCTTGGGCTTATGTACCATAGCACTGCAAAATCCTCTGCACCTCTTCTACTTCTAGCCAGACCTGTGGGATCCTGTGTACCACTCCTACCCATGCCAGCTCTGTGGGGTCTTCTGTGCGTCTCCCACCTACAGCCACTCCTGCAGCACCCTCTGCATTTTTCCACCTCTGTCAGTTCTGTGGGACTCTCTGCCTCTTTCCCACCATGGCCAGCCATCAACTCAGACTCCATCCAGCTGCTTGGAATGACTTTTCAGAATGTAGGTTGCCTGAAGTGGCATATGACGATGAATGTGTATTTTTCGTGTATTCTAACTACTAATGGTCTCCCTCAGGCTGGTGACTTAAAAGTAAATTTTTCATGGTTTTCTCTCTGTTCCAAGCTATGAAAAGACCTAGGTCAGATGAACTAGGCACCAGTCAACACCATTTTGTTCCACGCAAAGGCATTATGAAGTCTCTAGATCCTTTCAGTTGTTTTCTTGAAGTTAGTTGACGAAGGGCAAAAAGCATATCAGTAGCAGCTTTGTACTGTGGAATCAGTCAATTTTATCTATCCCAAATTATCTTCAAAACACAAAATTTATTCTCAGTAAGGTTCTCTGTTTCCCAAAAGGCTTATTTCAGCAGCTCTACTTTTAGGTGGTTTGTTTTCTCCATCTTCAAGAATTCCATGCTGTCCTGAGTAATTAGGGTGTTTCGTTGGCATGGATTTCCTCAGCCTGCCCAGGGCCATTTGTCAAATGAAAATGCTTTCCTAAAATTTTTTGTCAAGGCAAACTATGAAAAACATGAGATGTATCTACAAATTAATACATATAGTCACATTAATTTACAGATATTAATCTCATAGAGCTCCCTAAGTATGCTATTCTTCAGGTTAACCAAAAATCCCATTTTCTTTTATTGGTCATTTATGACATGATTTCAAGACCCTTTGCTACCTGCTTTCTCTTCATGATTTGCAATGCAGTTTGTCTAAATCCTCCTTAAGCATCTCTATGTCATATTTAGTTTTATTTTTCTTTAAAAAGGAAACCCATCAACTAGTATTATTATTTTCATTTATTCATTTTCATTTATTGTTGCCTAGGGAGCTCTTCTAGTGTGTTTTTAAAAAATTTCTAGAAAATAAATTTGGGCTAAAAGTCCATCTGATCTGCTTAAGATTTGATTTTGATAGGACCTGAAATTCTTGCATAAGAAGAAAGGAAGATAGAGATAGAAGAAGAGGATGAGAGAAATTTTGAGACCATTGACTTCCTGTCTGCCTGGCGCTAGTACATTAGCCCTTATCAAAGTTGGAAGCGCTGGTACAACACAGCCATTGTACATATTGGATCAATACCTGGCAAACAGCCTGAAGGTCAGATAAAGTACTTAGGCAGGCAGTTTGCCAGGCTAAAGAGATGTCAGGAAAATCAATTAGACTCTAAAGAAAAAGTAGCAAGCTAACTAGAAATCCCATCTTGAAAGGCTCTCTGTATTTCAAAGGTGTTTTACATACATTCACAGTATCTTTATCTCATTCATAAAATTACATTTGATAAGCAATTAAAACTATCCTTGGGTCACTTGAGGTCATCCCATAAACGATTGTAAACATCTCCTAGATTAGAAATAGCTACAAAGGATGGAGATTTCATCAGATTCTTTTCAGGGTATAAGATTACACAACTTTCGATTAATTTGTTCTTTTTCTGTATTGATTATTTTATATGCATCTGGAATGCCAAAGATGCCCTTGTTATTTGAGTCGTCATAGACAACACGGACTTTGAGTACTCAAGGATGCCAGGTAGTTTACTTAGTAAATTATAGCCGTCTAAAGTCAAAAAATAGAAGGGGAAAAACAGGACTGATTGCTTTGGTAAATTTTTTCATCAGCAAGCAAAAGAAGCCTGATGTTTACTGTGTGGAAGGCAGAAATATTCGTGCTATTTGTTTACCAGCAAAATCTTTTTGTTATATATATAGTCCCTTCTCTGTCCCAGGGACCTTGTGGGCACATTTTAGTATAAATAACATTGTGATACTCTATTTATCCTGTGTCATATGATTTTCCTGGTATTGTTACATAAGACTACTGACAGATATTTTGTATTTGTAGTACATATTTCTCGCCTTCAGGAAGTTTTTGTTCAGTCTGGGGGAGAAATAATATTTAGGCATTTCAATGCCCTGTCAATAGAGATTTATTCATAATGGATAATTATCAAGGGCAAATTTATGAACTGTGCTAAGCCATGGGTGGAGATAACATGATGAACTAAACGATATGGTCTCTGCTACCATGAGCTTACAGTCTAGTGAGGGAAACGGGCAATACACAGCACTCTAAAATTGTGTAATTTTAAAACATATGATAAGTGTGACAAAGCAAAAAGTAAGACAAAATGTGGAAAATGTAAGCTCAGTCACAAAGACTGCAAAGAAGCAGGTAGCGGTGAGTGTTTCAGGGAAAGGGAACAGCCTGCACTAAGGGTCTCAGGTTGCGGGACATTAGGGGCCAGATCACATAGGTCCTTGTAGGCCATTGCAGTTTATCACCACAGAAGACTACACTTTCCTTTCTTTGCTTTTCTTTTAACTTTTATATTACTTATCTGTAGTTGATAACAGGGTAATTGCAATAACAATAAATAGTGGAATTTGTTATTTTGGACGTAAGAAATTTATTTAAGATTCATGTATTTGCAGGATCTTCCTGAGTCCCTGTCTTTACAGATCTTTAACTCCAGTAGGTAGATCTACCTGACCTTGACTTTTAGGATGAGCCTTACCTTTTACCCTGATCACAGTGCAGAGCAAGGGTCTGCAAAGATCTATTTTTACTCATGCAATAATTGTGCAGCTCATTACTGAATCAGTAGCATTACTCACTCAGCATGGACATAGGGGAATCTCAAATTTCCTAGGGCTTAGCCCCGGAACCAGGCACCCTGATGTTTTAAGCTGCAGGTCCTGATACCAATTGCCTGCCCATTTGGATGCCTATTGATTATCCCCTACCTAGTTCTCCACCTGTTCATACCTTGAATCCCAACTAGCACCTTGGCCTCCTTTGACCCTGATTAATTGAACTCAAATCTAGTCTATCCTTTTGCCTTTGAACAATCGCCCTGTCTAGGTTCTGCTTTGCACACTTATGAACCTGCAGAATCTTACATAATGGCATCTTCTAGAGTCTAGATGCCTTAGTCCCAGTTACAACCGCCTGTTACTAAGTCCTTTTCTTGCAAGGCTAAAAGGATCATTGAAAATAAATACAAAGTTTCCTTTTCTGTACATGTGCAATTCAATTACTTATCCTGATCAGATAGTTTATTATTGACTTCAATAATATTAACATAGTGTTATAAAACATGGGCCTTGTAGCTAGAAGGCCTGGGCTGTGCCACTTACTGCTGTGTGCAGACTTGCTCAAGTTATTTAACCGCTCTGGTTTCCTTATCTGTAGAATTGGGGAATAATTGTTGGGAGGATTAAATAAGTAAATACATGTAAAACACCTAGAATGTTGCCCGGTACTGTATAAAGTCTTCATAAATGTTAGCTAGTAAGTGATAGAATTAGGATTTAAACCTGGACCAAAGTCCAGAGCACATGCTTTAGCATGTATTTTCCCCCAACTTCTTAAGACAGGCATCTGCAAACTACCATCTTTGGGCCAAATCCAGCCAAGGAGTTAAAAATAGTTTTTATGTTTTTAAAGGGTTGTAAAAACAAACCAACCAGCAAAGAAACAAAGAAAAAAATGTGACAGAGACCTTATGTGACTTGTAAAGCCTAAAATATTTGTTGTATCTTTATAGAAAACATTTGCCGATGCCTGGTTTAATGTCTTGCTCTGCATCTTACCTGTTATGTGATGTGGGGCAATGTATTTAAACTCCAAGCATCTATTTTCTCATCTGCTAAAGGGAGATTATAAGATCCATGTTACAGGGTTATATAAGGACTAAAAACAATAGCATACAGGCAAGTACCAGCAGGAAGTTCTACAGGTAGTAGATGCCTGCTAAATGTCAGATTCATTCCTTCCTTTCCCTTGTAAGGGTTATGTTAACTTCTCTTAAGACACATTAAAGCTATTTTTAATATTATAAAATTAACATTATGTCACTCTAGATAAGCAGCCTGCTGAGGGGCTTCTGAGTGACGATTTACCAGAGAGAACCAGAATATGTGGAAGGGGCTGGTGACCTGAAGCAGTAGCAATTTGGCCATTTTGGGGGCCCAGGTGTGTCTATAAATGAACTGCGAACAGGAGGTGGCCCTCCTAGGAAATTGTGAAAACAAAAACAAAGCATTATCTGTCATCAAGGTCAAGTAGACATTTGGGTGAATTTTAAACAATATGTGTGGGCTTCCCTGGTGGCGCAGTGGTTGAGAGTCCACCTGCCGATGCAGGGGATGTGGGTTCGTGCCCCGTTCCGGGAAGATCCCACATGCCGCGGAGCGGCTAGGCCCGTGAGCCATGGCCACTGAGCCTGCGCGTCCGGAGCCTGTGCTCCGCAACGGGAGAGGCCACAAAAAACAATATGTGAAACAGCCTGGCTTCTCTACTCTTAATTGGCACAGGAGGCAAACTAAAGACATGAGAGAGAGAGAGGCCATTGTGAGGGTGATTCTCCAGAGTGCTCTGGAGAGAGAAGAAGGTGACTGCATGATCAGTGCAGGATGTTTAGAGGCCAGGAGAAGAATATTTGAGGGCTGGTTGGAAAGTGCCTTGCTTTCAAGACTCACAGACCAGGGCATATCCTTCAAGAGGGAGAACAACCTTTTAGCAGAAGTGGAACATTATGTATGATCAGAAGGAGTGGGTTGGGGACTACAGCCAAAATAAAGACTAGGGCAGTATGTAGGGAGACATGGGAATCTCATGAATTCAAGAAGAGAGAGGGATCCAGGTCTATCTTGGAAAAGACATTTGAAGTCCATATTGTTTGGAATACAGATCCTTACGCAACACTTTTTCTGTCCCACAGGTAATATTTTACACAGTCCATTTTAATCTCTCCAAAAATTAGCTATTTAAAATTTCCAGCCTTTTGGGGCTTTAAGAACTTTTTTTATTGAAGTATAATACATATATAGAAAAGTAAGTCAATTAATTTTCACAAAACTGCACACACTCAGTTAACCAACATCCCAATTAAGAAAGAGAATATTACCAGCATCTTAGAAGCCCTCCTCACCTTCCCTTCCTGTTACCACCCCTCCTCAAAAGTAACAATTATCCAGATTTCCAGTGGAACACGTTAATTTTTCCTCTTTTTGTTCTTTACATATATGGGATCATACAGTATGTGTGTGTATATGTGAGCTTGTGTGTTTTGCTCTCCACTAAGCTCGTGAGGTCCATCTCTATTGCTGCATGTAGTTATTCACTCCTATGGCTGTAAAGTATTCAGTTGTGTGAATACAGCACAATTTATTCATTCTATTGTAGTTGGACATTTGGATAGTTTCTACTTCTGGACATCACAAATCGTACTACTGTAAACCTTCTGGCGCATGTCTTTGGGTAAACGTGTAGGCATTTCTGTTGCTGGGTCATAGGTTATGTATAAGTTAAGTTTTAGTAAATATTGCTTTTTCTAATGTGGTTATGCCAATTTAAATTCCATATTGGTAGGTTTTTGAGAAGAGGGAACAGGTGTTTCTAGGAATCTATCAGAATATGATCTATTAAAGAAATCCTGGGGGCTGGATATGGAACATCCCGTGAGCCAAGGGAAATTAGAGAAATGGGCAGATGAAGATGAAGATGCCCTGCCAGGTGCAGGATTGGGACAAGCTATTTGCTGTTAGTGCACCCTCACTTTGAGGAGCTTTTCGGAGTGACCTATTGCAGGAACTAGCTTAAACATTTTATTTGTTGGATGGATGATAGTAAGAGGAATTGAACATAGAATTTCAGATATCATCTATTAAACAATTATATGTGCTAGGTTGATTGCCTGGATTGTTTCCTTTTCCTATTTGAATACATATTAAACATTAGCTACCTGCTTATGACAGGAAACTACTATCACTGAGCCATCTGGATAGATACTCAAGTTACTTCTGATATTGCTGAGTGCTTTCCACTGTTATTAACTGTAGAGTATTTTCTGCAGAAGACGAAAATGCCCAAAGGTGGAAAAATATGGTACCTTTTTTAAAACTGGAAGAAATATTGGTCCTTGAAGTTATGAATGCATTATTATATCTTTGGATCCTGGAAACATAACTAGCAAGTCATCAGGTAATTGGCTTCCTGAATTCAGAGTGTCGGGAGTTATCAGAATAGTTTGGGGTAAGCTTATGTCAGGTCAGTTTGTTGTCATATTTTGATTGAATGCCACATAAAAGGAAGCAGTAGACATTATCTGGATTTCTGAAATTTTAGATTTCTTCCCACATGGCATTTCTGTTCATAATCCAGAAACATAGAGACTATTTGAAAAGCAGCATGGTCATTCATGAACTTTGGAGTCATATAGACCTGGATTGGAAATCCAGTTCTGTTACTTATTAGCTAGAAATGTGTGACCTTTGGATAAGTTACCTACCCTATTAAATGCTGAGTTTCTTCATATTTAAAGCTGGGACAACAATACTGGCCCTACAGTGTTGTTGTGAGCATTAAAGGGGTTAATTTATATATTTGCGCAGATTCTCAGCTTTTTAGCCCCGCCTCTTCTGCATCCTTTTCTTTGGAGGTCAGGTGGTACTAGAAAATGCACCCACAGCTTCTAGACTAGTAATTCTCCCTGTGCTCAAAATCTCACTTTGTCCTGTTGCTGCCTGCCCTTCCTATCACAGCACTTATCATAGAGGGTTGTAGCTTTCTATTTACTTATCTCTGTCTCTGATAGAGTTTTATCTATCAGGAAGCAAGAACCATGTTTGTTTTACCTCCTAACACCTAGCAGAGAGCCTTGCACACAAGTAAAAAGAATTATTGAGCTTTCCCCCACCTTCTATATCCTTTGATTATTTGAAAATTAGAAAAGAAAGTCCTCATGTTGGTAGCATTATTAATATGTGGACCTCAGGACTACAGTTCAACAGACCCTTGAAAATTGAGAAAAGTGGCCAAGCTAAACAGGATGAGATTAGGGAAGAAAACAAACGGGGCTGACACAAGAAAGGGAATAATTATGTAGGTACGAAGGAAGTAGAAACATGCCCGAATGTGAGTCAGCAGCCTGGTGCTGTTATTAAAAGTGTGAACATGATCCTAGGATGTATTAATAGATGCATGACATGCAGAAACCATGGAGTAATCTGCCTATTTTGACTTTGCATTTCCTGGGCACTTATTGAAGAGTTGTGTATTTTTCGGTGCTCCATAGTTATTGGAAGTTGCAGAGAAATTGGGAAGGATGTGGCTAGTGAACAAAAAATATTCAAAGGCATCAAATATACCTTTTGGTGAAGGAAGTTTAAACCTGTTGTGAGGTTTTACTCTATAGAGGAGTAAATTAATAGACAGTAGAGTGTATTGTGTTTTTCAGGATATTACGTAAATATATGATGAATATAAGATAATGTCATTAACTCATAGAAATAGGAATATTCATGACAGGGGATATGGTGCATCTTCCTTCCTGTGGGAAGCTGAATGCCTAAACCTTTCAAAATAGACAGTTTTCAGTCCTTCCTGGAAGTTTTCATAACCTTGCTCCATAGCCATCTATTGATTTATCGCTCACAAAGTCAAGAAATTCTTTTTCCTAAGCCCAATGTCTTTCTCTTTGATTTTGACCATTTTCTTTAGTTTTGGTCCATCACTGATAGGGAGAATTTGGGTTCCCTTTATGTTAACTTCTTAATATATCTGAAATTATTAGTCATCCCCTTGCTGTGATTTTGGCATCTCTTCCCTACCCTAAAATTCTCTAACTTTCCCTTCTGTTGAGTATTCTTTGTAATTCTTCTCTGAACCTTCTTCCTGATATCCATACTCCTTACAAGTTGAGCCTGATGACTTAAACTGGACATATAATCTAAAGGCTTCTGACCTGCTGAAACAAGCAAAAAAAACCCTCACCTTCAACATTGTTTCTTCTCACTTTTTCCCTTTAAAAAGTGGTTTCCAACTAATTCTTTATTATATTGATTTTTACCACCAGTTTTTCACTCCTTAAGAAATTATCTATCATTTTTACTTTTTTTTTTCTGTTTTCATAGGAATATTTTTCATCCAGTAAAGGTAATTTTGAATCTTACTCCCCCCATCACAGTATCAGCATGCATTTTGTGAATAGAGCATTGGCTCCTTGGTTCAGTTGTAATTTAGACAGCTTGCTAGGACAAACCCCAGGACTGATTCTGACAGAGCTTCCTGGAGGCAGCACTCATGACTGGTACAGAGACAGTGATAACAATTATTTCAGTAGGCTTTAAACCAGATATTCCTTCACCCAACAGAGATAAGGTAAATTAAAAAATGAGTGGAATGGATTGAAAACTTTTATTATCATGTGATAAGTCATCTTTTGTTTATTTCTTGTCTATGTGGGCCATCAATACAGGATCTGACTCAATCTGTTCCTCCCAAAGTTATATGGGATGCAATTTATGATAATAATTATTGCCTGTAGGATACTTAAACTATTTTTAGTTTTCCTTTTGTCTACACACTTGAGAAAAAAACATATGTTTAGATCAGAGCTTTTTGGCAATAATGATATTCAAGTTGGTATTAGGCTATTTTATATATATATTTAAAATTTCCTGGAAATTTAAAAATTTATTCACCATAGATATTCACTTAAAAATGCTTATTGCTAAATGTACTAGGTGACTGCGATAGAGGTGAATAAAGGTGAATAGTATAGGGTGCATAATTTTTAAATTAGTGAAGGGGAAAACCATGGAAAAGAAATTAAAACAAAAAATCTAATAATATCAATAATAATACTAATAAAAGTAACCGAGGCATAGAAGAAGGGCAGCTACCTATGTGAGAATGTGAGAATGGAGGTTTCACACAGGAGGTAGTATTTAAGCTCAATTTCGTAACATACTTAGAGAGAGACAACAGGGTTGGGAGAAGTATATTTTATGCAGAACAAACAAAAAGATCAAAGATATGGAGAATTAAACTGCATATAGCATTTGGGAGGCTGAAAGAAGTTTGTTATGGCTGGAATTAAGTTTCAGTAGCCTGATTTGGAAAATTAGGCAGGGACTAGATCAAAAAGCAAGAGCCTTACATGCCATGCTTAGGAGCCTGGGATTTTATCCTGTGGGCCAGTAAGAAAGCTCCTGCAAGGCATGATTTGCAGTTGTCAAGGTATGGAAGCAACCTAAGTGTCCATCAACAGATGAATGGATAAAGAAGATGTGGTATAGATATACAATGGAAAACTACTCAGCCATAAAAAAAAGAATGAAATTTTGCCATTTGCAGCAACGTGAATGGACTTGGAGGGCATTATGCTAGTGAAATAAGTCAGATGGAGAAAGACAAATACTGTATGATATCACTTATATGGGGAATCTGAAAAATACAACAAACTAGTGAATATAACAAAAAAGAAGCTGACTCACAGATACAGAGAACAAACTAGTGGTTACCAGCAGGGGGGCTTGCAATATAGGGGTAGGAGAGTGGGAGGTACAAACTATTGGGTATAAGATAAGCTCAAGGATGTATTGTACAATACAGGGAATATAGTCAATATTTTGTAATAACTGTAAATGGGAAGTAACCTTTAAAAATTGTATACAAAATTTTTAAAAATGGTAAATAAATAAAGGAGGTTCAGAAATCGAAAAAAAAATTTTTTAAATAGAAAACAAAGAGAAAGGTCCTGTAGAAATTCCAGACCCTTGTTACCTCTCACATGGAGAGGAATAACATCAATGAGGCTAGAGCAAAGGGCATTTATTTTGGGGATATCATAGAAGTAAAGTCAAAGGGACTAAGTTATGTATGGATGAGAGAGAGAAGGAACTGTCCACGGGGCAAGATTGATAGCTTGGGAGATTGCATAATGGTTTTGCCATTTATTGAGAGAGGGGATGTAGTAATATTCAGTTTGAGGAAGATAGTGAGATTAATTTTAAAAGATTATATTATAGACATGCTAAGAACACAGAGGTAGAGCTGCTGGTGGAAAATGCAGTTACATTTAAAGTTTGTAATAGATGGCTGTCTGCCATGGAATGTTGCTTCTACACAGATCCAAACTCAAGGACAATGACTATTGTAAATAAAAGAGAAATCAGGGTTTGAATTCTGAAATACTCCTAAAGAGGAGCATGCCCTTGGAAAACAGTTGTTTGATAAAAACAGGCCTTGTATGGAGGGCTTCTTCATGTGTTTCTTCAAACTTGTTTCATAGGTACCTATGGATGCCTTCCAACAATGCAGTACTGCATGGATGTGTTCTACATGTCTCATATTGGCTATATTCTCTTTCCTGGAATTTTCTTGTCTAAGCTTTCACACCAGGCTGTACTGACTATACAGTGCTCTTTGGATACTTATATTTTTATTCTTGTTATTTAAAGGGAGAAGAAATAGATACAGGTCTTTTGAAATCATAGGAAATTTCTTGACTTGATTGGAAGGCAAAACATTTGCAATCAGGTACACATGCACACACACATCTCGTGCCTTCTGTTCTGACAATGTTCCTTGTCCAGCTCCATCTCTTTGCCAGCAGCTTAGGACTCGGCTGGTGAGTGGAGTCAAGGATGCTGTTTTTCAAGCAAATCTACAACTTGGCTTCTCCAAGTCTTTTAAAAAAAAATCTTTTACCTACCACACCAGGTTATTGCAAGAATAAAAGGAAATAATGCTTGCAAGAGTTCTTTTTTAAACTATGAAGGACTATAGAAATGTAAGAAGGTAAAGAAATACAGAGAACTATTCATTTCCATTTCCAATACAGAAGTGTACCTGTTTGTAATTTTCTCTGTGCTAAGGATGTTTAGTCATAAGTGGGGCTATGGGAAGACTTTTGATCATGCATCATTTCTCAGGCACACACTGCTTAAAGATACATTTATCTTTCTCTGACCTAATCCCTTTGTGTATTTCAATTCAGTTGAAGTTTCTCACAGGCTTGTACTGTTTTCACTAAGTTTTTACCATAATACTTTTTACGCATATCCCTACAGACTGTAATAATGTAGCAGATAATTCCGGGGCAAAAAAGCCCTGAGAATTTACTTCAAGGAGAATTGTTTTCCATGAATATGCTCTAATGCCATTTCTACAAATATGTTTAACTTAGTGTTTATTTACTTTCATGGTTTATTTTGATCAGCTCTCTATCAAATCACCTTGTAAAATCCCAGAACTCTAGGCTGTTTCTGTACACACATGTTATCTCCAGCTGGTATTTGTGGGGAAGCCGCCAAACGGCCACAGAGCAGGTGTTTTCAGGCTCCCTCCTGAGAGTGCCTGGCCAGATGGGGTCAGGAAAGCTTACCCAGGAGCCGCTGAAGCCTGGGAGTTTGGCTGCCTACCCAGAAGGGATGATGGCATGTCCTGGATGATTTTTAGACCTGGTAACTTTAGGAGGTAAACTGAGTGAGAATCACAGTTCCTAATAAACGGCTGTCAAAATGGTTATACACATAGATCCAGCTTAAAAGGTCAGGACAGATTTTAAATATTCTAAAAATTAATTCACGATGATAATTCCTTTTAAACTTACAACTCTGCTGTCCGTATATGTCACACTTACATTTTCTTCTCAATTAGATGATGAATGCAGATGCCATCTACACTTGAACCTGATCCCAACCATCTAAGGAAATGTTCATGCTTATCTAGAGAAGAAATCTTATTAAGCAATCCTAAGTCAAAATAATTACTGTAAGAAAACAGAGAAATGCATAGGTTTTGTATTTCCATGAGACGATAAGCATTTGAATAAAAATTTCATTGGATCTTACTTAGTTTTTATAGAAAAAAAGAAATGTACTGAATATTGCATGGAAAAACAAGTGTATGTTTTTCCATGCATTTGCAGTGATCACAGAATGACACATAATATGTTCATATAGTCATATGTGTGGGAATTACATTAATTCATTAAAAAATTTTTAAACTCAGCAAGTCATTTTTGTGCCTCCATTTCAGTGAGTCAGAGAAAAATTCTGAGGGACCCAACCCGACAAACGCAGGAATTTGAAAATTAATTTAGCTTATAAAATTACATGTTAACAAAATAGAAATAGCTCAGAGGGAAAAATAATCAGTGGTGGAAGCACCCTTCAGTATGTTTAGCTTATCAAAATGTTCCTAAATGACTCAAAATGTGGTTCTTATAGATGATAAATATTTTCTATACTGCAACTATATCTTGACAAATGAACAACATGTACTGTTGGTGAAGAGGCTGTAAGTGTCAAATACTAATTATCATGATTATGATTTGAACTTGTCAGAACTAACATCTTGAAATCATGAAGAGGGTTTGCAGAAGGATGGGAGCAGAACACGTTACAAGTTATTTTTTTATTTGGTTAATATTAAACCACGGAGAGTATACAAGTAATGTACACGATATAAGCCAGTGCTGTGACGTAACCTACTATACTCTCATTAAAGAGCATTCTATATAAAACCACACACTGCTAGGTTCGTCTGTTCATCCTCCACTCTTGTCTTGAGAATTTTTGCATGGCTTTTTCTAGATTTCTTGCCTGTTTTAACTTAAGGAGAATGTGATTTATTATCAGGCAAGAGAAATCTGATTGTCTTTTTTTCTATGCACATGAAACTGGTTTAACATTAGAAAACCTCTGAGGAGGTGAGTACTCACCAGGACAGAGGATAGTGTTGAAATATCTTTCCAAGTCTAAGGTAAGTTTGATTAGGCTTCCCTTAGTCTTTACTCAGAAGAGAATTTCTTCTTTTTTTACACTCGCTCTCTTCCACTCAATTGCCTACCCTAACTTGTATAATCTCTCTAAAACTTAGATCCTATCATTTTACTCTCCAACTCAAAATCCCTTGACTCATGGCCTTCCTCATACAATCTTTCTGGACAACTCCATCTCTGCACTATAGAATCCTCACTCCTTCATCATGTTGCTCCTCAGATTGCTGCCATGACACTCACAACACTTTGTGACACTTATTTGTCTGAATATTTGGATATCCTGTGCTCTGCTGTACATTTCCTGAACACAGAAACGAGAGATGTCATTTCTACATCCCCAGCACTTAGCACAGAGTCTGGCCTGGAGTAGTTTCTTAACAAACATTTCTTGATGGTATTAAACAACATCACTTTCACTGCATTCAAGACCCCTCGAAATCTGGCTCACTCTATCTTCCCAGCCTCATCTCCTTCCTCTGGTACTCAGCTCAGCTTCCAGATGGCAGCCACCCAGGGATCATTTGCTGTTCCTTGAATATGCTGAGCACTTCTAAGCGTTCAAGTTCTTGCCGTATGCTGATCTCCATGTCTTTTCTTGCTGAAATCTCATTTATCTGTTTCAACCTAATTTAAATACTTATGTGTATGTCCAAATGTCTGTAATGTGTGAGAAAACTCTGTCCCTTCTCTAACCCCAGCTAGAATTAATTTTGTCTCCCGTGTGCTATCCTGTAATTTGTTTAATCACAGTTGGCTTGCATTATAGCTAGCTATGTTCATCTTGATTTTACTCCTGGCTGGTGAGTACCTTGAAGACAGGAACTGTATTTTTATATTCATTCATTTAAAATATGCATTGGGCATTATCTCTGTGCCATGCATTTTGTTAAGTTCTGGGCACAATGTGGTAATTACAATAAACAAAATTCCTGTCCTCGAAGAGTTCATAGTCTAATCAGGGAAGAAAGGCAATAAAAATATAAACAAATGACACAACATATATCTGATGATTAAGAACTCTGATAAAAAAATATAAAGCAAGAGAAAAGGGACACATACTGATCCCAAAAAGTTTCCCTGAGGAGGTAAACTGTGGGTAGTGATCTGAAGGAAATGAGGGACATCTTTGTGGCTGTGGAGGCAGGTGTGGAATTGGTGAGTAGGTTAGGAGGCTAGTGCATCTGTTCAAGCAAGAGATGCTGATGGCTTGAACCAAGGTGGTGGCTGTGGAAGCTTGAGAAGTTGTTGGACATAGTGCAAAGGAAATGCTGACACTTTTGCTGAAGGATTTACTGATAAAAAGAGGGAAATCAAAGGTGACTGCAAGGAGTTTTAGTCTGATTATGTGACACAATAAATTACCAACTGCCGAAATAAAGAAGACTGTAGGACAGGCGGGAAGGGAAAATTAAACAATCAGTATTGGGTATGATAAAGCTGAGATGCCTATTGGGCATCAAAGTGGGGATGTCAAGTAGATAGGTTTGTAGTTAAGTCCAGAGCATCGGGCCAAAAATAAAATTATGTGAATTTTTTTCCTATAGATAGATAATATTTAAAACTCTGGAACTGGATAAAGTGTCTAATTGAGTTAAGTATAGATTGTGAAGAGATTTTAAGGACCGAATCCCTCACTGTTGTGAGATTACAAAAAAAGATGAAGGGAACCCACTAAGGAGACTGAGATGGAGCGCCCAGTGAGGGGTGGTTGCTTGGTAAAGACTCCCTGATTATTTCTTTTTTTAGTGTAGGGGCAATTGCTCTCATTCTACTTTGGATGGTCCTTATGACCAGGAAGCAGTAAAAGGAAACAGAGTGCTTTTACCATTTGATCCTAATGACAGAGTTTTACATGTAGTTGTCAGTCTGGAAATGTGGTTCCTTCCCTGCCAGATGTGCTTTCCATGGATTCCTGCTTCATCCTTAAGGTAAGGTTATAAGCCTGCTCTTCTTCTTTTGCATATACCTCAACTCAGAGAGGAGCGTTTTGTGGTTTATCACCTTCACAAGGTTGCTTTTAATATTTATTTTAATTGATTTCACTTTTATTGGGAATGTATCACAATTTGGCCAGGGGTCAATTCTATGATGCCATAGTTGGCTTTGGGGCTATCTCAGGACAGTGAGGTCTTTTCAGTGCAGGAACTCCACTATATTACCTCCAATCATATTACCTAAGTCATGGAAACATCTTTAACAAATCCTTCACTCCCTTAGGATTTTCACCTTGGGGTGTGTTACTTGTCAAATATTCAAAACTGCAGATGTTTCCAAGGATGCAAATGAAGCCTGCCTCATCATGAACCTGTGAATTCACCCTTGTCACTAGAGCAGATGGAATGTGAACAAAGGTCAAAATGGATTCATCTCAGTAGTATGTCTGCTGACATTGTAATAGGTACTTAATGGCCTCTGTTCCCTCGCCGCAACAAACTATGAAAATTACTCATGGTAGTTTAAAGTAGCATCTTACTCCATCCCAGTGGCATTTCTTAGCTTCAAAGTGGAGGCTGCCATCTTGCTACAATAATGGTCAATTTATATATACATATATCCAGCCTACAATAGGTCTTCCCAGCTAACTTTGTTATGGAAGTCACTGGAGATGGGTAAGAAAATATTTTATAAACCTCATGCTGGCAATGTCATAAGTGACCTTTAAAAAATGGTTGCCTCCAGTCTAGAATTTAGAAGGGTCAATGGGAAGTTTAAAATTAAAACCAAGTGTATTTTTTACAACCTGTTTATCATGGCAAGTTTTTCTTGCTCTTTGCTATGTGAACTTCCATTAGGATCTGTTAAGCACAATGGAAATAGTATTTTTAGTGATAACAGATCAAACTAGGATCAAAATAATTGGGAAATGTTAATTATTAATAATGATGAACAAGTTATATAGCACATTTGATTAATGTCATTTATCCACCATTAAAATCTGTAAGGCAGGCCATTTTATACTTTGTAGAAAAATAAATGGAGGCTTATAGAAGGTGAAGGATGTAAAACAGAGTCATTAAAAATATTCAGTAGAGCTGAGTCTGGAACTCAGATCTGACTCCAAGGCTGTATTTTTCCCTGTACACTATACTGTATTATGATCAGACGAATAGACAAAGACTGTTTTCCATGTATTTATTACAGAAAAACCTAAAATAAATGGTTGAAATGTAGGGAATGGTCTAATGGATTTATTTTGTCTTTCTTTTAGAAGCTGAGCTGAAAAAGATCACTAAAAGAGAACACAATGTTATAACTTGGAAATATAATTTTATAACTCTTTGAAAACTGAATATATGTGAAAAGGAGCAAAATATGGGAATGATATAAGCTTATTTTGTCGAGCTGTCTAATTCTGTGAGGAGATACAATTTCATTGTTCATAAGATCTTTGAGGGAATATATATCCAAACGCAATTTATGGTATTACATATCATAGTTTCAAAGTTCAAATAAAAATTAAGGCAGAATTGGAAAAAAAAAGAAGAGAAAAGGAAAATACCCAATAATATAGAGGCTATGGTGGAAATATTACTCAAAGAGGAAACATATATCCACCAAGTGGCTTTTAGTATTGAAATATGCCCTGAATTTGACCCCAACGAAGATGATGAAATAGTGAGTTAACTTCTAGCAAAGTTATAGTTGGCCATAAATTTGTCTTGGAAATGATGCAGTGAAAATGTTCTCAAATATTTATTTTAGCAGAGGAATTTTAGATGAAGAAGATACTGGAAGGAGAAAATGGGCAGCTGCAGAAATCATGAAAGAGTAAAAAAGAAAAGGGCCTTTTAAGAAACTTGCATTATGAAGTAAGGGTGTGTGTGGTGTGTGGTGTGTGGCATGTGGTGTTGGTGTTGGTGGTGATGATGATAGAAATCTACTGGACAACATTGGCATCTGCTGCTAGGCCACACTCATTGGGATGGAGCCTCTGAATCTTCAGACCATTCTTTTTGCTGCCAGCTGCCAGCCTCTCTCTTCCTCTCCAGAGTTTATTGGCGATTGTAACATTTTGGTGTACAGCACAGTTTTACAAAGTCAAGTTCTCCTCTACATACTCATATCAAGTATTTGATAAGAATTGTTCAACCTGAGCACATTTTTCTCATTAAAAATAATAAGTGTTAAGATTATTTTTGCATGAATTCAAGATGCTCATGCTGAAAAGAGATTATTCCTGCTCAATAAGCATTATTATTAATAATAATGTGCCAGCTGAAGGACAAAGAAATTTTGTAGGGTAGGAACTGTTCTATTTCTCTATCTCTTTTTAAGAATAATGTTTATTATTTCTCATTAAAATGTTGAAAAGTATGAAGAATAAAGTAAAAAATTGCCTATAATTTCAGCTTCCAGAGGTAACCCACTATTAATATTTTGGTGTATCTGTTTGTATGTGTGTGAGCATATGTGTATATCAACTGGGTCCATCCTATATGTGCAGTTTTGCAACCTGCTTTCTCAACCTAGCAATGGTTTTTGTATGTTTATCGTGTATATTGCAAATTTGTTGAAGTTATTAGTTCTAGGAGAGTTTTTTTGTTTTTGTTTTTGTAGATTCCTTGGGATTTTCTATGTAGAAAATCATGTTGTTGCAAATAGGAGCAGTTTTACTTTTCCCTTTCCAATCTATTTGCTTCTTAGTGCCTTTCTTGTTGTGTATATTACATGGGTAGAACATTCAGCCCTCTGTTGAGTAAGAGTGATGAAAACAGACATCCTTGCATTGTTCTAGTTCTTGAGAGGAGAACAGTCAGTCTTTTACAGTAAGTTTAATGTTAACTATAGGTTTTTTAGTAGATGCTTATCATGTTGAGGATGTTTCCCTCTATTCGTTTTTCTGAGTTTGTATCATGAATCAGTGTTGAATTTTGTCACATGCTTTTTTCTGCAACAGATGAACAGTGTCCTACAGACAGGATATAGTTTACTTAACTTTTAAAATTTACTGCCAAATGAATAATTGTTGTATTTAGATCATTTACATTTAATGAATTATAGCTACTGGGGTTTAAATCTACCATTATTTTTCTGTTTGCTTTCTATGTTTTTCTTTCTCCACTTTCTTTTTCCTGCCTTCCTATAGGTTACTGGAACATGTTTTGGAATTCTATTTTGAATTATTGATAGTGTTTTTTAGTGTATCTTTTTTATATCAGTTTTTTAGTGGTTGCTGCAGGTATTACATTACATTATATAACATATCACTCTGTACTGGTATCATCATTTTACTGGTTCAAGTTATGTATAGAAAATTCACCTCCATTTATCTCACTTTACACTTCCCAGTCTATGGTTGTTTTAAATATTTTCTCTACATACATTTAGAACCATATAGGACGGTGTTATAATTTTGCTTCAACCATCAAACACAATTTAGAAAACTCAAGAAAAGAAGAAAAGTGTATTGCTTTCACCATATTTTTGTTTACCATGTTCTTTCTGTCTCCTTGATATTCCGAGGATCCGACTTTTATCATTTCCTTTTTTTTTGGAGAAATTCCTTTAGATATTCTTTTAGGAGAGTGCTGCTATAGACAAATTATCTTAGTTTCCCTACAGCCAAGAATGTTTTGATTTTGCCTTTTATTTTGAAGGATATTGTCTCTGGATGCAGCATTCTTGGTTGACAGTTGTTTTCTTTCAATGTTTAAACAATGTACCACTTCCTTCTAGCCTTCCTGGTTTCTGATAAGGAATCCACTGTCGCTACAATTGTTGTTTCTTTATAGGTAGGTCTTTTTTAAATTTCACTACTTTTAAGACTTATTTCTCTGTTTTCAGAAGCTGGACTATGATGTGTCTTAGTGTGGTTTTCTTAATATTTATCCTCTTTGGGGTTTGCTTAGCATCTTGAATCTCTAGGTTTGTGTCATTTGCAGAATGTGGAAAAATTTCAGCCATTATTTCTTTGAGGCTGCCAGTTTCTTAAGATTCAAATCTGGGATATGTGAGGCATGAAAAAGACCCGGAGAAATCACTACTGTGTTGTTTCTTCAGTCCTGAAGCTTCTATTCAGTTTGCCTTCTTCTTTCCACCTTTCTTCTGAGGTTTGGTTTGTATATAATGTCCAGGGTTTTTAGTTGTACTTAGAGGAAGGAATAGGGAGTAGCATTTCTATTTCATCTTTCCAGAAACCATATATGTTTTCTAATTGTATCTCTTGGATGTTTGTAGCATATAGGATTACTTCTTCTTCTGCCCTTTGAAATAATTTACTACTGAAATTAGTTGACCCAACATGTTTTAACTGTTATTTTTTCAATATTTCATTAACTATTCCTTTTCTTTAATTAGAAAACTATTAAATGCTTATTATAGACTATTTGGTAAATATAAAAGGACATGTACAAAAAAGGACACTACATAATGATCAAAGGATCAATCCAAGAAGAAGGTATAACAATTGTAAATATTTATGCACCCAGCATAGGAGCACCTCAATACATAAGGCAAACGCTAACAGCCATAAAAGGGGAAATTGACAGTAACACAATCATAGTAGGAGACTTTAAGCCCCACTTTCACAAGTGAACAGATCATCCAAAATGAAAATAAATAAGGAAACACAAGCTTTAAATGATACATTACACAAGTTGGACTTAATTGATATTTATCAGATATTCCATCCAAAAACAACAGAATACACTTTCTTCTCAAGTGCTCATGGAACACTCTCCAGGATAGATTATATCTTGTGTAACAAATCAAGCCTTGGTACATTTAAGAAAATTGAAAACGTATCAAATATCTTTTCCAACCAAAATGCTATGAGACTAGATATCAGTTACAGGAAAAATTGTGTAAACAATACAAACACATGGAGGCTAAACAATACACTCCTTAATAACCAAGACATCACTGATGAAATCAAGGAGGAAATCAAAAAATACCTAGAAACAAATGACAATGAAAACACGATGACCCAAAACCTATGGGATGCAGCAAAAGCAGTTCTAAGAGGGAAGTTTATAGCAATACAATCCTACCTCAGGAAACAAGAAAAATCTCAAATAAACAACCTAACCTGACACCTAAAGCAATTAGAGAAAGAAGAAGAACAACAACAACAACAAAAACCCCCCACATTTAGCAAAAGGAAACAAATCACAAAGATCAGATCAGAAATAAATGAAAAAGAAATGAAGGAAACAATAGCAAAGATCAATAAAACTAAAAGCTGGTTCTTTGAGAAGATAAACAAAATTGCTAAACCATTAGCAAGACTCATCAAGAAAAAAAAGGAGAAGACTCAAATCAATAGAATTAGAAATGAAAAAGGAGAAGTAACAACTGACACTGCAGAAATACAAAGGATCATGAGGGATTACTACAAGCAACTATATGCCCATAAAATGGACAAGCTGGAAGAAATGGGCAAACTCTTAGAAAAGCACAACCTTTTGAGAATGAACCAGGAAGAAATAGAAAATATAAACAGACCAATCACAAGTACTGAAATTGAGACTGTGATTAAAAATCTTCCAACAAACAAAAGCCCAGGACCAGATGGCTTCACAGGCGAATTCTATCAAACATGTAGAGAAGAGCTAACACCTATCCTTCTCAAACTCTTCCAAAATATAGCAGAGGGAGGAACACTCCCAAACTCATTCTACTAGGCCATCATCACCCTGATACCAAAACCAGACAAAAATGTCACAAAGAAAGAAAACTACAGGCCAATATCACTGATGAACATAGATGCAAAAATCCTCAACAAAATACTAGCAAACAGAATCCAACAGCACATTAAAAGGATCATACACTATGATCAAGTGGGGTTTATCCCAGGAATTCAAGGATTCTTCAGTATATGCAAACCAATCAATGTGATAAACCATATTAACAGAATGAAGGAGAAAAACCATATGATCATCTCAGTAGATGCAGAAAACGCTTTCAACAAAATTCAACACCCATTTATGATAACCCCCCCCCCCAGACAGTAGGCATAGAGGGAACTTACCTCAACATAATAAAGGCCATATATGACAAACCCACAGCCAACATCGTTCTCAATGGTGAAACACTGAAACCATTTCCTCTAATATCTGGAACAAGACAAGGTTGTCCACTCTCACCACTATTATTCGACACAGTTTTGGAAGTTTTAGCCACAGCAATCAGAGAAGAAAAAGAAACAAAAGGAATCCAAATTGGAAACAAAGAAGTAAAGCTATCACTGTTTTTAGATGACATGATACTATACATAGAGAATCCTAAAGATGCTACCAGAAAACTACTAGGGCTAATCAATGAATTTGGTAAAGTAGCAGGATACAAAATTAATGCACAGATATCTCTTGCATTCCTATACACTAATGGTGAAAAATCTGAAAGAGAAATTAAGGAAACACTCCCATTTACCATTGCAACAAAAAAGAATATAATACCTAGGAATAAACCTACCTAAGGAGATAAAACACCTGTATGCAGAAAACTATAAGACAGTGATGAAATTAATTAAAGGTGATACAAACAGATGGAGAAATATACCGTGTTCTCAGATTGGAAGAATCAACATTGTTGAAATGACTGTACTACCCAAAGCAATCTACAGATAAAATGCAAATGAATCTATCAAACTACCAATAGCATTTTTCACAGAACTAGAACAAAACATTTCACAACTTATATGGAAACACAAAAGACCTCAAATAGCCAAAGCAATCTTGAGAAAGAAAAATAGAGCTGAGGAATCAGGTTCCCGGACTTCAGACTATACTACAAAGCTACAGTCATCAAGGCAGTATGGTACTGACACAAAAACAGAAATATAGATCAATGGAACAGGATAGAAAGCCCAGAGGTAAACCCACACACATCTGGTCACCTTATTTTTGATAAAGGAGGCAAAAGTATACAATGGAGAAAAGACAGCCTCTTCAATAAGTGGTGCTGGGAAAACTGGACAGCTACATGTAAAAAAATGAAATTAGAACACTCCCTAACACCATACACAAAAATAAACTCAAAATGGATTAAAGACCTAAATGTAAGGCCAAACACTATCAAACTCTTAGAGGAAAACATAGGCAGAACACTCTATGACATAAATCACAGCAAGATCCTTTGTGACCCATGTCTTAGAGAAATGGAAATTAAAAAAAGAAACAAAAAACAAATGGGACCTAATGAAACTTAAAAGCTTTTGCACAGCCAAGGAAACCATAAACAAGACAAAAAGACAACCCTCAGAATGGGAGAAAATATTTGCAAATGAAGCAATTGACAAATGATTAATTTCCAAAATATACAAGCAGCTCATGCAGCTCAATGTCAGAAGAAAAACCCAATCTAAAAATGGGCAGAAGACCTAAATAGACATTTCTACAAAGAAGATATACAGATTGCCAATAAACACATGAAAGGATGCTCAACATCACTAGCCATTAGAGAAATGCAAATCAAAACTACAATGAGGTATCACCTCACACCAGTCAGAATAGCCATCATCAAAAAATCTACAAACATTAAATGCTGGACAGGGTGTGGAGAAAAGGGAAACCTCTTGCACTGTTGGTAGGAATGTAAATTGATACAGCCACTATGGAGAACAGTATGGAGGTTCCTTAAAAAACTACAAATAGAACTACCATACGACCCAGCAATCCCACTACTGGGCATATACCCTGAGAAAACCATAGTTCAAAAAGACTCATGTACCACAATGTTCATTGCAGCACTATTTTTGATAGCCAGGGCATGGAAGCAGTCTAAGTGTCCATTGACAGATGAATGGATAAAGAAGTTGTGGCACATATATACAATGGAATATTACTCAGCCATAAAAAGAAATGAAATTGAGTTATTTGTAGTGAGGTGGATGGACCTAGAGACTGTCATACAGCGTGAAGTAAGTCAGATAGAGAAAAACATATACTGTATGCTAACAGATATATGTGGAATCTAAAGAAAAATAAAACGGTTCTGAAGAACCTAGGGGCAGGACAGGAATAAAAACGCAGATGTAGAGAATGGACTTGAGGACATGGGGAGGGGGAGGGGTAAGCTGGGACAAAGTGAGAGAGTGGCATGGACTTATATATCCTACCAAACGTAAAATAGATAGCTAGTGGGAAGCAGCCATATAGCACAGGGAAATCAGCTCAGTGCTTTGTGACCATCTAGTGGGGTGGGATAGGGAGGGTGGGAGGGAGATGCAAGTGGGAGGAGATATGGGGATATATGTATATGTATAGCTGGTTCACTTTGTTATAAACCATAAAGTAACCCAGCATTGTAAAGCAGTTATACTCCAATAATGATGTTAAAATAAGTAAAGAAAAGTAAAGAAAAGAGGAGTTAAAAAAGGGCATGTAAAAAAATAAAAATTAGCCATTTCCCATGACTGATAGATATTACTAGTAATCTTTTGTTAACTTCAAATTTATTTTATTTGCAGTTAATAATATGGGACTTTTTAATGTTTATGTAAATGCATCTGTGTTTAACTGGTTTTAGTGCTCACCACTGGTCATTTTTAGACCACATTGTTTCCATTCTTGAGCCCTTAACTCAATTAATATTTTGAGTGGCCGAAATACACACACACATACACACACACACACACACACACACACATTCTCTTAAAGAATTGGATATGGGTGATATATTTTTCAAGCTCTTGCATATGTAAGAATTTCTTTGTGTTTCATTCATTAATTTATTCATTCATGTAACAACTATTTACTGAACATCTGCTATGTGCCTGGCACCATACAGTGATAATCTTTGAGGAGTTTTAATATGACAATGTTATTAATTATGCATTTTAAGTACTCTGGATATTGAATTTGCCTTTAAAATTCTGTGTATTTTGTTCCTTTGTCTTCTGCAATTTAATTTACAAAATAGAAGTCTGAGGTTAACTTAACTTTGTTTCTTTGAGTGTACTTTACGTTATTTTTTTCTAGATGTGTATGAGAAATTTCTTTATTCTTGAAACATAAACATTTCCCAAGGGTTTCTCTAGGTATAGATATTTTTTTACTTAATATTTTCTGGAACATTGTGAGCTCTATATAACACATACATACTTTATATATATATATATATATATATATATATATACATAAAATACATATGTATTAAGGACGTTTTTTCAAGTTTAGAATGTTTTCTTTAGTTATATCTTTACTTATTGCTTCAGTTCCCATTTGTTCTGTTTTCTTCCTTAGGAACATCTATAATTCTACTATAATTCTGAGACTTAATTTCTATTTTTGTTTCCTATACAGGCATATCTCAGAGTTACTGGATTCCAGACCACGCCAATAAATCGAATATCACAATAAAGTGAGTCACATGAATTTTGTGGTTTCCCAGTTCATATAAAAGTTATGTTTATGTTATCCTATAGTCTGTTAACTGTGCAATAGCATTATGTCTAAAAAAGAATGTACATACCTTAAGTAAAACATATTTTATTGCGAAAAAATGCTAACCATTATCTGAGCTTTCAGCGAGTCATAGTCTTTTTACTGGTAGAGTGTCTTGATGCGATGTTGATGGCTGCTAACTGATCAGGGTAGTGGTTGATGAAGGTTGGGGTGGCTGTGGAAGTTTCTTAAAATAAGAAAACAATGACGTTTGCCACACTGATTGACTCTTCCTTTCAAGAAGAATTTATGTAGCATGCAGCACTGTTTGATAGCATTTGACCCACAGTAGAACTTCTTTCAAAATGGAAGTCAGTTCTCTCAAACCCTGCCCCTGCTCTGTCAACTAAGTTTATGTAATATTCTAAATCCTTTTTGTCATTTCAACAGTCTTCAAAGCATGTTCACCAAGAGTAGATTCTATGTCAAGAAACCACTTTCTTTGCTCGTCCATAAGAAGCAGCTCCTCATCTGTTAGTTTTATCATCAGATTGCAGCAATTCAGTCACATCTTCAGGCTCTACTTCTAATTCTAGTTCTCTTGCTCTCTATACCACATTTGCAGTACTTCCTCCACTGAAGTCTTGAACCCCTTCTCAATCCATGAGGGCTGGAATCAACTGCTTCCAAGCTTCTGTTAATGTTGATATTTTCACATCTTCCCATCAATCACAAATGTTCTTAATGGCAGCTAGAATGGTGAGTCCTTTCCAGAAGGGTTTCATCTTACTTTGTCCTGATCCATCAGTGGAATCACTATCTATGACAGCTGTAGTCTTACGAAATGTATTTCTTAAAGAATATGACTTGAAAGTTGAAATTACTCCTTGATCCATGGGCTGCAGAATGGATATTGAGTTAACATGAATCTCCTTGTACATCTCCATCCGAGCTCTTGGCTGACCAGGTATATTGTCAATAAGCAGTAGTATTTTGAAAGGAATCTTTTTTTCTGAGCAGTAGATCTCAATAATGCGCTTAAAATATTCAATAAACTGTGTTGTAAACAGATGTCCAGGCTTTGTTGTTCCATTTATAGAGCACAGAAAGAGTAGATTTAGCTTAGTTCTTAAGGGCCCCAGGATTTTCAAAATGATAAATGAGCATTGGCTTCAATTTAAAGTCTCTAACAAGAGAGTCAGCCTGTCCCTTGCAGCTTTGAAGCCACACATTGACTTCTCCTCTCTAGCTATGAAAGTCCTAGATGGCATCTTCTTACAATAGAAGGCTGTTTTGTCTATATTGAAAATCTGTTGTTTAGTGTAGCCACGTTCATTAATTATCTTAGCTAGATCTTCTGGATACCTTGCTGTAGCTCCTACAACAGCACTTGCTACTTCACTTTGTACTTTGATGCTATGAAGATGGCTTCTTTTCTTAAGCCTCATAAACCAACCTCTCCTAGCTTCAGACTTCTCCGCTGCAGCTTCCTCATCTCTCTAAGCCTTCAAAGAATTGAAGATAGTTAGGCCCTAGCTCTGGATTACGTTTGGGCTTAAGGGAATGTTGTGGCTGGTTTGATCTTCTGTGGAGATCAATAAAACTTTTCCATATCAGCAATAAGTGTTTCTCTTTCATATCATTTGTATGTTCACTGTAGTAGCACTTTCAATTTCCTTCAGTAGCTTTTCCTTTGCTTTCACAGCTTGGCACAAGAAGCCTAGCTTTCAGCCTGTCTCAGCTTTTGACATGCCTTCATTGTTAAGCTTAATCATTTCTAGCTTTTGAGTTAAAGTAAGAGACGTGTGTCTCTTCCTTTCACGTGAACATTTAGAGGCCATTGTAGGGTTATTAATTGGCCTAATTTCAATATTGTTGTATCTCAGGGAATAAGGAGGCCAGACGAGAGGGAGAGAGGTGGGGTGAGGGTGGGGTGGGGTGAGGATAGCCAGTCAATGGAGCAGTCAGAATACACACATTTATCAATTAAGTTCACTATCTTATATGGGTGCAGTTCGTGGCACCCCAAAATAATTACAATAGTAACATCAAAATCACTGATCACAGATCATCATAACAAATATACTAATAATGAAAAAAATAGAAGTATTGTGAGAATTAGCAAAATGTGACACAGAGACATGAAATGAACAAATGCTGTTTGGAAATGTTGGAAAAAGGCGCTGATAGACTTGCTCAATGAAGTGTTTCTGCAGACTTTCAATTTGTAAAAAATGTAGTATCTGCAAAGTGCAATAAAGTGAAGTACAATTAAATGAGGTATGCGTGTACCTACCATCATTCACGTTTCATACATACACACACACACACACATAAAACACACAGATACTCAGGCATATGCATATACATATATATGTATACATATTTATATATAAGCACATATATAGACACATACACACGTCTGTGCCTATATATGTATAAATACACAGCTTACGTGTATGTGTGTGGAGAGAGATTGAGAAATAAATTTCTCATCTTTTTCTCTGCCCTCTTAGGGATTTTCATTCAAATTTAGGAGGTGTTCTGTCATAAGTGCCAACTAAGTGCCATTTTAGTCTGAAATTGCTATTCTGTTTTTGGAAATTTCCATTTGAAATCTTCAGAAAAGATATAATCCATGCAGAAGAGGTTTGGAATTTGTTTAGTGGTGTTGAGAGTGTTCCAAAGGATATCCAGAGTGAGTGAAGAAACAGAGTATGACTTAGTTGTTTGCTGAAGTGAATTCTCATTCCATTTTATTCCAAAGACAGAATTGCCCTCATGAGATTATGGAGACCATTAATTAGTCTCCTCTTAGTATTTCACCAACCCTTTCTAGATCTGTAGCATTCTACTGTATTAAAAATCAGCAAAACAAAATATAAACGTAACATCTAGAAGAACAATTTCTGTAAATCCTTTTTAGGAACTCATTTTGAGAGACAGCTCTTCTGGAAGTCTAACCCAATGTGAATGGACATTTTAGAAGCCCATTTCCCTTTTCTCTCTTCAGGAAATGTAGAGAATAGTGTTTTTGAAAAATGCCTAATTTCTTGCTGGAGATAAGCTTCCGCAATTGATTTTGAGTCGCTTATGCATTAGGTATATCTGTACCTTAAAAGTTTTCTGCCTCAGCAGGTCCTTCAACCCTAGTCTCCTTTAACATGCTCCTTTTTGTGTGTGTGTAGATATGTAGATGTCTTTAATCTAAAGGGATTACTTCTAACTGTAAAATTTTGCTTTTGACCCTTAGCGTATTATTTTTTCTGCATCTTATGCTTAGTTTGAGAGAAGTATAGTATCCTGATGAAGAATATGGACTCTAGATCCTAGGGCCTGGATTGGGGTCTCAACTCCACCCCTTACTAGTACATGACCTTGGGCAAGTGACAATGTTTCTGTGCCTCAGGTTCCCCATTTGAAAAAAAAAATGAAGGATTCACTTCATTTAAAGAGCTAATGTATTTAATCACATAAAACAATTTCTGTTGTGTTATACATGTAGTTGTGACTGTTATTTTTTATGTAATCATCAGTACGACAAGTCTGTTTTCTTAAGTTGCTACGAACATGTCTCCTACAGAAAAAAATTAAATTCTTAAGGAATATCACCTCAGGAGCAAAGTTACAAACTTCCTAAATTTATAAAGATTATTATTATTATTTTGGCCATACCACACAGCATCTTAGTTCCCCAACAAGGGATCAAACCCATGTCCCCTGAAGTGGAAGGACAAAGTCTTAACCACTGGACCACCAGGGAAGTCCCTATAAAGATTATTATTAAAGGAGACCAACTACTTCATTACCTTAAAAATATTGGTTAAATTTTTTTGAATTCATTTTATTTCTAAAAACCATCTATAATTCTTACATTCAGTGCAATTATATCTTGAGCGGTCTTCATTAAGGAACGTAACTAATTTCTTATAAAAGTTTAACTCTTGATACTCTTGGAAATTGGTCTTGTGCTTCAATTAATTGCATTCTCAGCAATATTTGTTTTTTTGTGTGTGTCTGTTTGTTTCATTCTTCTAATAAATGGCTTCTAAGGTATTATTATCTGTTCCAGTGCCTGTTGATTCAGAGAAAATACCAACAAGTGGAATTTGTTCCTCTGATTTTGAACTGAATTTTGTGGCTGTTTGCACTGTAATTCAAGGTACTGTTTAATCCCTTTGCTTAGAAACTATTGGAGTGAAAATGTTCGTGTTGCAGATTACTTTTTGACAGTGATGCATGGGAAGATTATTCTGCAAGAACCAGAAAATATGATCCTTGCTGGAAGAAATTCTGTGTCACAACAAGTTGAAATAAAGAACACCCAATCCCACATGCTAACAAAGTGGGGATTCCTTTCCAAAGCTTTGTACTATGCAAAGGATACTTTTCTGGTGTGCTGAGAAGTTGTCTCTGGGACCGTCACACTTGGAATTCCAGCAGATTACCCTATCATCAAGTCATCAGTATGCTGCTATTTGAATAAACACAGCTGTTGTTTTCCAAGAAATATGGCTAGGAGCAGCAAGGAAAAAAAGGGCAATTAGTGTTATTGAAATGGAGGGGTACTCAGGATGGCATATATATATTTATGAGAGTTTTCGTTTCCGAATAGTCTATTTACCATGCTGTGACTTAACAGTGGGGGTGTAATGATCTCCTCTCCAAATCCTTGGTACTTTACTGCATTTTGCTATTTTCCTAATATTAATTATGAATATTTTTTCATAATTAAATAAATCCATATTTTAATTCATATGACTTTGTGCTATCTTCTATCTAAAACACCTTAAAATCTTGATGGCAACTTGTTCTAAAGCCCCATATATATGAGAATAGATGAATAGGACAACATATTTTTTTAAATTTTACTGATGATTTTTATTAGTTTTCTTGACTTTGGAACACCTGGGAAACAAAGATATTGTGTCCCAGTCCTGGGAATAAGATTTGTTTTTAGGGTGTCAAGGAGAACCTTCAGCATGTTGTAATGAAAAGAGCAGTGGACCAGAAAGATTAGACCATAAACTGGCACTGTGGCCACAGGCAAGGGATCCCCTCCTCTGGATCTTAGCTTCTTTATCTGAAAGCTGTTGAGACTGAATAATGTGATCTTTCAGGTCCCTTCAAATTACATGAAACTTTTAATTTAGGCCTTTATTATTCAGGTCTGACAGTCAGTGCTGGGTAAACATTTATAACAAAGATCCATTAGAACTGGCGGTTGTCATTTTTATCAATTAAACCAGCAAACAGACAAATATTGTAGCTATTTTTGTGCGTTTGTATAAATGGAGGCAAGCAATGGGATGAGTAATTAAGATGTTCTCGATGCTCCATTCACCTAAAACAGTTTGTTTTGAATTTGCATAGTCTTGGGTCTTTAGTCCATGGTTAAGAACGCTGGTTCAGGAGTATTGGCTTGGCAGTTGGGAGAGGAATGAGGGGAAGACTAGACAAAGGATGTCAAGGTTGTGTTTCTGTGGTAAGATTGCCAAGAAAGAGAAAGTGGAGATAGGGAGGCAGTGCCTTTTCTTGAGAGGGTCATTGCTTTGGTGTACTTTAAAATCATCTCATTAACAGAAAACATGCCAGCACCCACTTGCTTGGTGGCTGTGGCTGTGGCTGCCTTAGTGTCATTCCAATAACCACTATCACCAATTTATGTATCTTCTGCTTTTATTTCTTCTAAAAATGGAGTTGACCTCTGACTTAAAAGTTAGTCCTATGTTTAGTCCACTGAAACTGAAGGCTTTTAAAGAATCCTCACAGACAAAATGACACATGTCAACGGTGCAGGTTTGTTGCTTTCCACTGTTTCAGGGAGGTGTGAAAGAAAACTCCATTTAAACCCCATTCAGAAATCAACAAAAACCTTTAAGCAAGAATGACGAAGCAGCGTGAGTAATGTTTGGGGTCCAGACAGGGACGAGGATAACAGAGGGTGTTTGTTCCTTAGTCAGAACATCAACCATCTATGCAATGTCTGAGGTCTGACTGTGTGACCTTGGGCCCAGCTGTGAAATACCATGGCGGGAACCCAACCCCTCCTCATTAATAGTAACAACACACAGTAGTTTAGTGCTTTATACTTTCAGAGCTCTTTTGCATTTATTATCTCATCTCCGATACATTTTTAGGATGGTGTTAGCCTTTCCTCATGCTCTAGCATTTTATCATTTCTTTGCAGATGTTATGGCTTAACTCTTAGGTCTGTTTTTTTTACTCATGCTTTGGGCAACCTGTCGATGGGATAAAGTGGCATTTTGGTTTGTGGTTTAACCAAATAACAAAGTTAAAGTGAAATAGGAAGGTTCTAAATGGGCTCAAATAATATGTTCTAAGGGATGAAATTAAGGAAGGTTTATGCAGTGGTAGTTTCTCTCACTATGAATCCAGGTCATGCAAACCCTTTCCTACTCATTTTCTCATTTGATCCTCATGGTAATCTCCTGAAGTAGGAGGGTTTATTGTTATCCTCAATGTATAGGTGAGGAAACAGACATTTGAACAGTTTAAATGGCTTTTAGAGATCACAGGGCCAATGGTAGAGCTGGGAATAGTAATGTTCTTTTGCCTCCTTGGACCTGAGTGCCTCCCTGTGCATAAGAGAACTTTCAAGTTGGGACATTTTTCTGACATACATCACTTTCCCTTCCAGAATTAACACTAGAGGCACAGGAAACTAATTCCGAGTCATGTTAACAGTGCAGGGTTTACTGCATCTTCTGCATTACTAGAGCAGCATGACTTACCTGAGAGCTGGAGAAAAATCTGAGAAATAGTAGATGTCAAAGGACAGCTAAGAGTGAAGTTGTGAAGTCTTCATTTTGTCATTTGTTGGGTATTTTTTCTATAAAGAGGAGAGAATTCCTCTTTCTTTGATATATTAAGTGCTGTGCTTCTCTTTGAGTCCTTCAGACAGAAGGCTCAGTACTTGTTAATTAAAATTGTTAATCACTAATTGTTGTGTTATGGCTAATATTTTGATGTTCAGTATTATGAAATCCACTGTGTTGAAATTTGTCCACTCAAAAGCCATCATCTGTTGCTTCTTTGGGTATGAGCTCCATGGGTTTTTAAAAGGGTTATTGAATGATGTCAGAAAGAAAGTTGGCGAATGAAAAAGTCTGTTAGGCAGCTTTCTATATTCAGTGCCTGTGGAAGCTATGGAAGTTCATGTCCCACCCTATAAAATAGGGATGAAGGGGCACTCCTAGCATGAGAGCGAGGAGTAGTAAGAAGTCAGGGCAGAACTGAACATAGATGGGGAGGCCACAGCATTCACTTATTTCAGTACCTCAATATTAGGAACAGTTAAAAAAATCCATTGCTGCAATTCAAACCTAGGACATCTTCCAGGGGACCAAGGGTCTTGTGACTGCTATGTCACTCTAGGTCATTCATAATAATAAATGAAACTCCTTTAAAAGCCAGGTCTTGGGAAAATGTTGCCCCTTTTCCTCCCAAGATTGGATAGGTTGGTGAGGGATCTGTTTGGCAGGACAAGGGACAGAAGCTAGGCCCAAGGTCTCTGCAGATTGGGCGTATTACCGAGGTATGCCTCAAAGAGGACAATTAGTGGTTCAAATCCAGAGTCCTAGAAAAGGAACTAAATGTCATACTGGAGAAACCAGACACCAGGAGGCAGTGAATTAGTCAGGATTCTTCATGTGCATGTAATAAAAACCATGAAAGTTTAATCAAATATTGGAATATATATAAAGATACAGGGGAGTCTCACTCTAGATCAGGAAATCAGGTGGGCCCCAGTTATAGTAATGGAAGACTTTTGGGGACCTATGGTATTCTCTTTCTCCTTCTCTGTCTCCCTTTCTGTGTCTCTCTCTCTTATCTTGGTTACCTTCTAGACATTTGCTTTTTTCTTTCTTTCTACAGACATTCTTTTACTGCTATTCAGTCTATGTAGTAGAAATATGCTGTTCTCACCTCCTGAGCTTACATGTTATAGGCCCAATAATACAAGGCATTATCATTTCCAATGTCAGCTTCCCAGGAGAGAATATGATTGCCCTGGTTTTAATCATGTGTCCACTCCTGCTTTGTTCAAACATGACTGATGAGAGCTAACCTCCTGACCCTGTGAAGGGGTGGCAAGTTCCTGGAGAGAAAGGAATCATGATGAGCACGAGCATGCCATAAAATATGTCTACTGTAGTTGGAGCTGTAAATAAGAGATACCACCAAAGATTAGAAATAGGAAACTGGACCCAAAGAACAAGTGGAGAACAATTTTGGAGGGTGTGGGATTGCCTTGAATGGATCATTGTGATCATGACTCATCCCAATCAGTTGGTGGCCATTGGACAATAATGGGCAATGAGCATATTAGGTGTACCTACCATCATAGAGCTGTCAGGACAAGAGGTGGGTAAGGGAGACAGGAGGAACTGGATTCATAGCAAGGCTGAAAATATTTGGTAGATACGGGAGCTATAGAGCTGATACAAATCCAAATTTCCAGTTACTGAGGGAAAAGTTCAGATTAGGTGGTGAGTGGCCAACAATCAAGGAAATCCCCGTAAATGGGCACATATAGTAACAAATACAAGAGAACAGGTAAGTAGCACATTCAGCAAGGGGGTCCCACCTAGGGAGGTGGTATTATTACATGTGTCTGTTTCTACCTCAGTTTCTTCTCTTGTTCTTGAAAAGGTCCAGTGTGCCAGGTGGGACAAGCAACAGGAGTCTAGGAAAAGGAGCATGAAGACCATGGTTGGGCCCAGTTAGTCCTTTTGAGGTTGAGTCCCAGCCAGTGTCTGGAGTTACCGGAATTGAGTTTGGACAGAATATCTAGATCCCAGCCAGGAGGCCCAGGTCTTACGTTTGGCATTTGCACATTGATCTAAGGCGGAAGACATTTTCTAGCTCTCCCTGTTAGGCCAGTTGAACTTGTTGGTTTACTTCAGTGCTGGCCCAGAGGGTATCAGTGACTCTGGCTAGAAGGTCTAGGTGAGCAATATGTGAACTTTTTTGTGTGTGTGTGGTATGCGGGCCTCTCACTGTTGTGACCTCTCCCATTGCGGAGCACAGGCTCCAGATGCGCAGGCTCAGTGGCCATGGCTCACGGGCCTAGCCGCTCCGCGGCATGTGGGATCTTCCCAGACCAGGGCACGAACCCGTGTCCCCTGCATTGGAAGGCGGACTCTCAACCACTGCGCCACCAGGGAAGCCCTCTTTCATATATTTTTTAGTTTTCCTTCCCTCGATTCTTTTCTTCTCTTCAGTGGTTGTAAATCAATAATATTTGAACTAGCATTATTGAAATACAGTAATTAAAAAATGTACAAAGTCTTTTGTAATGGGATAATTCTTTCTCTAATGCAAATAATTACCTCCTAATTGTTCTGTAAATCTGTATTTTATTGCATATATTTTTAAAGCAGGCAGTACCTGCAAGGTGATCATCTTATTTATCTTTTTTTTTTCATCAGGCGGCAAGTCTATAGGAAAATACCAATTAAATTTAAAAAAGATTCAGTGATAGAATCAGGGTGAGGAACATGGGGAAAATATATCACGCAAAGCAAAATTGTTTTGAAACAGAGGATTTTATGTGGCCTCCCTCTGGCTTCAGTGGCTTTTTAAAGAGATGGCTCTATACCTTGATTTACTATCTATCCAAAAGTTTAAATCCAAGATTGTTTTTACAATGATACCTCCATTTCAAAGTGTTCTTATTAGGAGTTGAGAGCACCCAGAGAGGTGAACGTTTAAAGCATAGAGCATATGAAGCTGTGCTAATATGAAGCAGTTGTTCTGCATTAGACTCCAGAGAATTGAATTATACAATTCATATTTAAGAGTAAGATGAGCTCCATATTAAGCACTTCTCTGTCTCTGAAACCAGGCAGAAAACTTAGAAATGCACCTCAACCATCTTTCTGAAAGAGCTTTTTTACTGGTCTGCAGCTACAGAGCACTCTGTTCTCGCTTGACTGTACTGATTATTAATTCTCAAGCTGTTGAAAGGAGGCCTTGAATTGGAACCTATCCCACAATGCCCTTTATGTAGTGTGACCCTCAGAGGCCCCTGCCTCCCACACTGTGGCAAAGACTCACTTAACCTGATATGTTTATGTGTTATCCTTTTCTTTCTTTTTAACAGGAGAGGCTGGGGCTGGGCATAGTGCAGAGGTGGGAGAAGATTCTAGGCAATAGGCCCAATTACAAAGGCTTTTGGAAGAGTGTTGAGGGGAAGCTAGATTTGGTGGAAGGCAAAATCTTTCAAAAGTTGGTGTGGCCTAATATTGTTCTGGAAATAATCCTATCCACAAGAGGCATTTCTACTTCACCCACAATTCAAAGGGATTGAATATTCATATAAAACTTTAAATTGAAAATCTGAGCACAGCCTGGGGCTTGCAGAGCTAAATCCATCATAGGACTTTTTTCCTCTACCATTACTGCTTTCTTATACTTTTTGCAGGCCATGGAACATTTTGTAATTCCTTTGTGAAAATAGAAGACGTTGAAAAGGGCAATTATTGGCTAATTTTAGGTACAAATTTAATGGCCAGAGCTTCTTTGGTTTAACTTCTAGCAGCTTTCATGTGGAGCCCCAGAATCAACTCTTTGCTTATTTGGTGATAATATTTGGGTACTCTTTTGGTCGTGTGTATTAACTGTAGAGAAGAGATCAGAAGTTTAAGCCCTGAGGGCACCAACAGGGCTAAGCCAAGCTGATGAAATTTTTGAGTGACATTGGTAAGTACCAAGAGTTGGCAGACAAATGGGAAAAAAGTTGTGGGAGACTGTCACAGAGAGGAAGAAAAGGCAGAGAAAGCAGAGATGGGGGAAAGGCATTAAGTGGTGGCAGTTAGGGGCATTAGAGGCAGTGGTGGCCCCTCATTACCTTGTCATTCCGTGCTGGAGCCAGCTCCAACAGGCTCACCAAAGCTGATTGCAGTTTTCTTTTGAACTCTGTGTTCAGTGATTTCACATTGACTGCTTGAAACTGGCACAGTAAGAGTATTTACACCATAGAAATTGGCAAACGCTGTAAATCAGGGCTCTTCTCCCCACCCCCACCCACCCCAGAGATCTTGTTAAATAACTACTAGGCACTACTGGTCTCAGATGTTTCTTTGTGACACAAGAAGCCTAAATTAACCAAATGTGTCACAGCAGGAGAGAGTTTGGGAGAGGCTGAATTAGGCAGGCAGGGGCCAGTTCCAGGACCAGAAATAAACTGGAGTTAACATTCCTACAGTTGCCTGAAATCAGAAGCAGTTTAAGGTCATGGAGAGAAGAGGTCAAACCAGTTGAAAAAGGTATTTTTCCAGGCATTTTGTAGATAACACAAGAAGGATCTTATTTAACCCTCATAACAGATGAGTGAGCTGTGGTTGAGAGAGGTCAAATTTGTGCCACATAGCACAGAGGTAAGAACCAGTTAGAATTTGTCTCATCCCAAAGTCCTAATTCCTAACTCTCGCATTATAGAGTTTCTCTGTAACCTAGACTCAGCCCTCAGCGTCTCTTACTTCCTCTTCTTTGCTACTCCACAGGGCCCTTGCGTCCAGTTAGGCAAGTGATGCTCCCACAACGTTTGGGGTTGCCATCTACATTGTAACCTATATGAATGGTGCCTCTGGAGTATTATAGTGTACACCCTGTACAGCTGCCTGTGGTCGCCTCCCTCTAACTACAATGGTAAAGAACATCCTTAGCCAAAACAACACCTGCTCCACCTCAGAGCAAAATGGAGTTTACCGTCATCTTCTAGATTTATAAACTTTCTTTATTTCTGCCATATATTCATCCATTTATTCAAGAAACATTTGTTAAAGAGCAGTGTGTACTATGATAGAAAGTGGCAATACAACAGAGAATAGCCCATAGAATACAAGGTTGAAGGAGCACAAGCCGAATTCTAATTTGGAAACTCCAGAGGGGCAAGCGTGAAGATGTGGGTTTGAGGACTACAGTTAGGGGACCCATACTTTCTATAGTACCATGGAGACTCCATCTTTTTTGAATATTCCTTTTTTCTATGAGCAAAAGCTTTAACCTGGCAACTCAATCTTTTTTTTTTTTCTCTTTTTTTCATTCACATTATGTCCTTGGCCCTTACCTAGAACCTTCCCTGAAAGATCTTATTCATGGACATTACTGGCCTAGATAATATTCTCCCTTCAGAGATCCTGACACTTTCTCTGCCCCTACCCCCAAAGTGAAACTCTCTTAGACATAATAACATTGTGTGGTATTTTAGCTAGCTCAGACAGCGTAGTTTAATTCTACTTATTGAAGTGTACTTAACTTGTATTTGGTAAATCATTTTGTTATATTGATTTAGTAAAATGGCCTATGGTTTTGAAACATTTAAAATTTTGATCATGTGACATTATTGACTTTTCTGATTTACATTTATTTATTTATTTTTAGTTGTGCATTTATTAATGGTAGATGCATTTTTAACTATAAATGACTATGGTTTTAAGTATCTTACCAGATGAAGAATTATCCAGAATTACATCAGATATTCTAATGAGGGGTTGGAGTTAGGAATGTGTGGGTGGGGGAGCCATATATGCATAAAGACTGTTTAAGTCAGAGGTTCTCAAAGTTTGGTCCCTGGACCAGCAATGTCAACATCACTTGGGAATTTGTTAAAAATGCACATGTTTTGAGCCCCAGCCCAGACCTAGTGAATCAGTAACTCTAGGTGTGGGCCCAGTAGTCTGTGTTTTGACAAGCACTCCAGGTGATTCTGATGCTACCTAAAGGATAAGAAACACTGGTATAAAAAAAAAAAAGAAAAGAAACACTGGTAAATATAATATCAACAACTGAAACTAGTAACAACAAAACAAATTTTAAATGGAGTGATATAGAATTAGGTAATTAATCTAGTCAGATCAACACTAGTTTGGATCCTTGGGTATATATTTTTTCTTACCATGTTCTTAAAAACCGGAAGTGCTTCAGCATTTTCACTTCTTTTGCAAATAACCACTAGACAGATTAGTGAAAAGATTGTAAAACTTAATTTCCTCAAGTGGTCATTTATTAAGATAATACTGCTCTCTGCAGCAGACAAAAGACTTGAAGACATGCACAGCTGAAGGAAATGAAAAGGCAGCAAGGCTAACAGAACAAAGATGAGCATTGCCATGTTATAGACGGTGGCTGTGGAGGAAGCGACGTATGTGCTTCTGCTTCTATTGGAAGCTTCAGGGAATGAACATCTGTGTTTTGTTTTTTTCTTTACACCCCAAGAAACATGGAATAATGATTTCTTTTGTGGAGGATCTTACATTTAAGCAGACAAAAAATCAGCCTTGAGAATAAAAATATAGAATCAGAGCCCACACATTTAATTATTGCTTCCCCTGGTTAGTCGATCTTTCTCAGTCATGATATTTACCTCTCTGGTATAGGGAGTTAAGGGTTACACCTACTTTTAAATTCTCTTGGTGTATCACGAATAGTAATACACAGAGAATGTTTTCATTTGTTCATCTACAGATATTTACTGGAGCTCACCATGTTATCAAACTGACTAAGATGCTGTGAAAGAAACTAGGTAGAGGGCAACTGGAATCCTCCCCTCAGGGCAGTCAAAGTCTACCAGGAGAGAGCTGCCCATTGTACAAATAAGCATAATAAAAGTTAAAAGTAAATTTGCCATAAAAGGGGCAAAATAAAGGGCTTTGAGAGGTCAGAGGAAGAAAAATGTTCCTTCTAGCTTTGGTTAGATTTGGTCTACAGTCAAATCAAATTCTTATTAATTAGGTTCTTGTTCTGTCTCTTACTGTCACTGGGAAACTAAATTGCTGCAAAAATAATCCTCTTCTATGGGAGATCTTACAGACAGACCCGAATTGCCCCCGCCAAGCTGACTAGAATTGAGTTCTGAAAAGAATGAAAAAGAGGTCAAAGGGGCAAGCAAAAGATTTTGCAATATTTGGTCTTTAAGGGCTTGAGCTTATATGATGCCAGAGCCTGGGGGTACACAGCTGAGGTCAATTGGTATTAATTGTGAACACCTAGAGGTAATTAGCAGTAATTAGCCAAAGGAGGGAGAGGAACGGCCAGACAGACTTAAAGACAGCGTTTCCAGGAGCTCCTACCACACAGGGGACTTAATGCTAAAGTTTCTAGGTAAGAGAAAATAAATGTTTTCCACTACAATTTACTTAGAGAGTTTAAAAATTGCTCTACAGAGGACCCCCTGAGGGAAGCTTATGTATAGATTATTATTTTTTTAACATCTTTATTGGAGTATAATTGCTTTACAGTGCTGTGTTAGTGTCTGCTGTATAACAAAGTGAGTCAGCTATACATATACATGTATCCCCATATCCCCTCCCTCTTGTGTCTCCCTCCCAACCTCCCTATCCCACCCCTCTATGTGGTCACAAAGTGTGGAGCTGATCTCCCTGTGTTATGCGGCTGCTTCCCACTAGCTATCTATTTTACGTTTGGTAGTGTATATATGTCCATGCCACTCTCTCACTTTGTCCCAGCTTACCCTTCCTCCTCCCCGTGTCCTTAAGTCCATTCTCTACGTCTGCATCTTTATTCCTGTCCTGCTCCTAGGTTCTTCAGAACCTTTTTTTTTTTAGATTCCATGTATATGTGTTAGCATACAGTATTTGTTTTTCTGTTTCTGACTTACTTCACTCTGTATGAGAGACTCTAGGTCCATCCACATCACTATAAATAACTCAATTTTGTTTCTTTTTATGACTGAGTAATATTCCATTGTATATATGTGCCACATCTTCTTTATCCATTCATCTCTCGATGGACATTTAGGTTGCTTCCATGTCCTGGCTATTGTAAATAGTGCTGTAGTGAACATTGTGGTACATGTATCTTTTTGAATTCTGGTTTTCTCAGGGTATATGCCCAGTAGTGGGATTGCTGGGTCATATGGTACTTCTATTTTTAGTTTTTTAAGGAACCTCCATACTGTTCTCCATAGTGGCTGTATCAGTTTACATTCCCACCAACAGTGCAAAAGGGTTCCCTTTTCTCCACACCCTCTCCAGCATTTATTGTTTGTAGAATTTTTGATGATGACCATTCAGACTGGTGTGAGGTGATAACTTTCTTGTCTCTTGTAATAGTCTTTATTTTAAAATCTATCTTGTCTGATATGAGTATTGCTATTCCAGCTTTCTTTTGGTTTCCATTTGCATGTAATATCTTTTTCCATCCCCTCACTTTCAGTCTGTATGTGTCCCTAGGTCTAAGTGGGTCTCTTGTAGACAGCATATATACGGGTCTTGTTTTTGTATCCATTCAGCCAGTCTACGTCTTTTGTTTAGAGCGTTTAATCCATTTACATCTAAGGTAATTATCAATATGTATGTTCCTATTACCATTTTCTTAATTGTTTTGGGTTTGTTATTGTAGGTCTTTTCCTTCTCTTGTGTTTCCTTCCTAGAGAAGTTCCTTTAGCATGTGTTGTAAAGCTGGTTTGGTGGTGCTGAATTCTCTTAGCTTTTGCTTGTCTGTAAAGGTTTTAATTTCTCTGTCGAATCTGAATGAGATCCCTGCTGGGTAGAGTAATCTTGGTTGTAGGTTTTTCCCTTTCATCACTTTAAATATGGCCTGCCACTCCCTTCTGGCTTGCAGAGTTTCTGCTGAAAGATCAGCTGTTAACCTTATGGGGATTCCCTTGTATGTTGTTTTTCCCTTGCTGCTTTAATATTTTTTCTTTGTATTTAATTTTTTTTTGATAGTTTGATTAACATATGTCTTGGCATGTTTCTCCTTGGATTTATCCTGTATGGCACTCTCTGTGCTTCCTGGACTTGATTGACTATTCCCTTTCCCATATTAGGGAAGTTTTCAACTATAATCTCTTCAAATATTTGCTCAGTCCCTTTTTATTTTCTCTTCTTCTTCTGGGACCCCTCTAATTCAAATGTTGGTGCATTTAATGTTGTCCCAGAGGTCTCTGAGACTGTCCTCAGTTGCTTTCATTCTTTTTTCTTTATTCTGCTCTGCAGTAGTTATTTCCACTCTTTTAACTTCCAGGTCGCTTATCTGTTCTTCTGCCTCAGTTATTCTGCTATTGATCCCATCTAGAGAATTTTTAATATCATTTATTGTGTTGTTCATCATTGTTTGTTTGCTCCTTAGTTCTTCTAGGTCCTTGTTAAACGTTTCTTGTATTTTCTCCATTCTATTTCCAAGATTTTGTATCATCTTTACTATCATTACTCTGAATTCTTTTTCAGGTAGACTGCCTATTTCCTCTTCAGTTTTCTGGGCTGGTGTGTTTTTACCTTGCTCCTTCATCTGCTGCATATATCTGTGTCTTCCTATTTTGCTTAACTTACTGTGTTTGGGGTCTCCTTTTCGCAGGCAGCAGATTCATAGTTCCTTTTGTTTTTGGTGTCTGCCCCCAGTGGGTAAGGTTGGGTCAGTGGGTTGTTGTAGGTTTCCTGGTGGAGGAGACTGGTGCCTGTGTTCTGGTGGATGAGGCTGGATCTTGTGTTTCTGGTGGGCAGGATCTGTCCAATGGTGTGTTTTGGGGTGTCTGTGTATGTATATGTTATTAAAACTTACAGTCCCCTGTGATCCAGAGGTGAGTTTATTTGCCCATCCCTTGAGTCTGAGTTGTTTTTATGATTTACTTTAACCAGTAGGCGGCAGGGAAAGTTAAATTAGGCTATTCCTTTTGCTCGGTCTTAAGAGACCCTGCAACTTCCACCTTTACTTTCTAGGAATGCTAAGCTGAGGTCATCTTGTGAGGAAGCTGATGTAGCCTACTGGAGGATGAGCAGCGTTGTGGAGAAGATACAGGCAACACAGCAGACGGCACAACTCCAGACTTATGAGGTTTGTTTTGCATCTTCCCTCTGTTGGTGTATCTCAAGTACTGGATACTCAAAGTAGATTCTTTCACACCTTCCTGTCTTCCATGACAAATTTATTTTCAATAATAATAATTTTCTTGGCATATTCTTTAATTTTAAAACAATTGGCAAAATAATGAATGTCAATTGCAAAGATATTCATTCACATGGATAAAAATATTTTGTGTATAAATTAAAAATTGTATTTCCGAAACAAAAATATTATTTCTGACAATTCTCACTTTGCCTCACCTTTAAAATACTTTTACATAAATAAAATCTCCAAGTGGTAATAGGATAATGATTGTAAACACAAAGAAACAGAGCTTGAGTTCCTTCTATTCTGTTGTTCTATCCTTGTGAAGTTCAAATCTTAAACAGAAGAATATATAGTGCCATAGGGTTGGAGATACAAACTGCACACAAAGAAAGCCTGAAAAATTCCCAATCATTATAAAATTATTTTTAAAACAAATGTGTAGTTAGTTGATCCTGTGTGTGTTGGGGTTGCCAGCTGTAGTAAGTTTTCCAAATTAACTTCCAGGTAGAATATAGTGTTTTTTTAAAGGATAAGTAATAAAATATACTAATTTGAAACTTATATACATATTATTAAAACTTAAGAACTTCAGCATTGTCTAGAAATTAGACTAATGCTATAGAGTGCCCCTCCAAAATTCATATGTTAAAACCTAATCCCCAATGTGATGGTATTTGGAGGTGGGGCCTTTGAGAAGTCATTAGGTCATGAAGGTGAAGCTCTCATGAATGGGATTAGTGCCCTTATAAAAGAGACCACAGAGAGCTCCCTCACCCCTTCTGCATGTGAGGATAGAGCATCTGTGGACTAGGAAATGTGTCCTCATCAGAACCTGATCATGGCGGTGCCCTCCAGACTTCTGGCCTCCCAAACTATGAGAAACGAATTTCTGTTGTTTATAAGTTACCCAGTCTATGGCAGTTTGTTATAGTCTATAAGTTACCCAGTCTATCGCAGTTTGTTATAACAGCCCGAAAAGACCAAGACTACTCCCCCCAGTTGTTTTTCGGGGAGGAGCAGTTTATCCTGACACTATTTAGAAATACTGGCACATGGTGATAAGCAAAAGCAGACTGACTTTTAGCCAGTTTTTATTACTGTTTTGAAATTCTACAATGTACCTTGTTGCCTGTACCTTGGGTGAACTGCTTTCAGTCATTCTACATCTTATCTCACTGCAACCCCATGAATGAGCCAGATGAGACCAGCAGAACCGCCCAATCAACACAAAGAACTGTCAGAAATAATAAATGGTTATTCTATGCTGCCAAGTTTTGAAGTGATAGCCATATATAACTGGTGCAGGGAACAGTCACTTAGAGCAATTGGCCTAGATTTTTCTTCCTGATGCAAGAAACAAATGTAGGAGCTTTAAATGTGTACTGGCCGCCATGTTTGAAGTTGAAGGTAAAGATTTGGAGAATATGTGTATATATTCTGGCTTATTTAAAAAGATGAAATGATTTTAAATAAGATAGGAGAGGTGGTTTAAGAAGGAAACAAGGAGAGAAAAGTGTATCTGTGGGGATTGGATATTTAGAATTTTCACGAAGATATTGGAAAATGGGTAAGTGTTTCAAAGAAATCAGTGTATAAACTGCTGAGGATAAATCCTGGTAGCATCCTGAGTATGAAACCAGACTTTCTGGAGGGAGATTTTAATATCCATGAAACAATGAGGCACATCCCTAGGTAGTAGCAAAGATACAAAGCTTTGTCCCCTCGACCAGGAAGAATAACACATTGTGGGGATTAATAGTTTCCTGGTATGAAGCTTTGACATACTTAGTTTGTAGGTAATTTCTGGAGAACTATCTAAGATATCAAGAGAAAAAATTGGCAAAAATTAATAAATAAAACCCACTAATAACTTTTAATTTATGTTGGGGTCAATTATATAACCAAAGATAAATGCTATTTCCGTATACTGTACCTGAAAAGTCTACAAATAGGAAACTGAAGTCACAGAAACTAGAAAGTTATTTTAAACATTTCTTTGTTAATCATGACTTTTTTGACTTTGATTGATCTTTCATGATATCCCAAACCTTTCTTTCTCAAAGAATGGATTGCTATTTTGGGGGGAGGGTTATAATTTGGCAAAGATCAAGTGCATATTTTGAAAATTGGAAAGACTGTGGTTACCAGAAGAGGTGATCGTCTGTTCAGGTGAAATTAAACTGGAGCTTGTAAGGCTGAGAAATAAATTCCTGGAAATCATGAAGAGCTGTAAGTTTCAGCTGTTGTGGAATACAATAGATGTCTAAGGTAGAAGAACAGTGATGGAGGATGCACTGGTGATAAGGGATGATCAGGGCTGAAAATTATGATCCCAGTTGGCCAATGACAAACAAGAGAAATTTGAAAATTTAATTTTGAGTGATGAATATAAACTCATGTATCACTGAGACTTAATGGGTAGAAATTTTTGAATATAATGTGGCAATGGGGAGTATATGTCTTATTCAAACAACATGGAATGTAAGAGCATAGTTTGGATGTGATGTGATTTATAATAAGAAATATACATTTGGGCTTTGTCCCCATTTCTGGCACAGAAATCCTAAGTCCCTTGGAATTTCCTAAGTGAAGAGAGCATAAATGTGTCTTGATATTTTAATGGTGACTTTTGGATTGTATATAAGGTTGGGGCTGGTTGCCAGTGGAGCAGGCTATGTGATTAGAGGGTTTCAGCCTGGCTATCCCACCCCACCACCCTTCCCCTAGTTCCCCAACCTCCAGGGAGGGAGGAGAGGCTTGTTCAATCTCCACTGGCCAATGATTTAATCAATCCTCCCTTTGTAATAAAGCCTCCATAAAAAACTCAAAAGGACTGGGTTTGGAGAGCTTCTGGGTTGGTGAGTTGTGTACTCAGTACGTGAAAGCTCTGCAGACTTTCTCCATACCTTGCCCTGTGCATCTCTTCCATCTGGTTGTTCCTGAGTTACATCATTTTATAATAAACTGGTAAGCTAGTAGATGAAATGTTTCTCTGAGTTCTGGAGCCATCCTAGTGAACTAATCAAACCCAAGGAAAAGGTAGTGGGAACCTCTGATTCATAGCCATTTGGTCAGAAGTACAGGTGACACCATGGTCTTGTAACTGACGTCTGAAGTGTGGAGGGGGGCAATCTTGTAGAACTTAACCCTTAACCTGTAACCCAAGAAGGGGGTTGTTGGACCCTTCAGTCTATAGCTGGTTGATCAGAAGCACAGGTGACAAGCTGAGTTTGTGATTGGCATCTTAAGTGGAGGGCAGTCTTGTGGGCCCTTAATCTGTGGAATTTGATGCTGTCTCCTAGTAGCTAGTGTCAGAATTGAGTTGAATTGTAGGATGCCCAGCTGGTATCAGAGAACTGCTTGGTGGTATGAGGAATAAGCTCCCCTTCCCCCCGCCAAATTAAAATTGTTGGATGGTCAGAACCTTTTTTGTAAGATAATCCATTTTTAATAGGGTAGAGGTGTAATGAATGGTGGAGACGTTTTGGGAATGATATAAAGAGAGAAAAATAGACCTGATATTTTTGTGGAATGGACTAAAGCATGCCTAGTCAGAGAATGGGAGTGAGGTTTTCATGATAAAAATTACAAAACTAGTAAAGAGACAAGACACAAAGGTGTGGCAGAGTTCTATTTACTGTCCAGACTTTATTAGAAGTGTCCTATTAAAAAGAGAGGAGTTGGTACATGATTAATATTCCTGGCTGACAATGAATTTCATAATTAAAAAACATTAAGAGAAACTGCTGGTCTGCACTTATTTTAACTAATAAGAAAAAACAGCTTGATACAAGAACAGTGTCAGGAAATTTGGGGTGGAAGTCATCATGATATGATAGAAGTTCTTCATAGGTAAAGAAGGAAAAGGTGGCTTGGTCAGACCTGATCCCAGCATCCTTGAAGGTATAGAAGGTAAAGTTTAGAGAAAATCAAGTTATAATTCCAAAGCTAAGGATTCAAAATGAACCATAGCTAAAATGATGTAGAAATATGTAACAATGACAGCAGTGATAACTGAGTTTCTACTACAAATTAATTACTCTCCCAGGCTTCCATGTTCTTCTAGAAAAACAGTTTGCTTTCTCATTTACCATGGACCCTAAAGAGGAGAAAAGGTGTGTGTGTGGGAGAACCAGTGTGACTACTTATAGATAAGCTCAGGTATTTTTAAAAGTCACATGTAAAGAGTAAAGGAACGTGTCCCCAATAAGGGCTAAGTGTAAAATTGTGGCAGAAAATTGTAGGAAAATGTTACAAATATACTGAGCTCAAAATATTCTGAGGCTTGAGAAAGACGCCAACCTAGAACAATTCTGGAAAGCAGGAATTAGTCAGGGGCTGCCTGTGGTGCATCCAGGATGACAGTGACAGAAATGCTGTTCCCTACTCTTGTTTGCTTCCCTCTCTGTCAGGAAGAAGCTGCAAACTGGAAAGAAAACAAATATAGCTTAAGCAGTATTTAAATGTGTGATGGGGAGATAAGTGACAAAGAGAATCTTGCTGTTTTAAATGTTTGTATCTCTGGACCATGTCTGAAACTGGGATAGGACCACGTCCAAGTGAAGCAGCCATGGTCAGGCAATCATGCTTCTACCTATTGTGTGTCTGTGGTTCTGTCTGCTGCTAACTGGCATTCTTAAATAAAATAAATGTTAATAATTTTATTTGATATTATATGACATGTAACCTTATGAGCAGCATTCCAAAAAGTATTTTCAGAGCAAAATAAATCCTAACAATGGCAATTTTAACAAGTAATTTTGGGTAATGCTGGTGACTTTGCTAAGATATCAAGTTATGTTATTTGAATATTATCCAATAGCATTTGCTGGTATTTTCCAGTGTTTGAATATTTGCTATAGCCTATGGCTCCTTGTAATTACTATTAAACATATATTTCTTATTTAATAAACAATGTTTTAGATATCCATAATAATGAGTAAAGAGTATGAATAATATTGAAAGTATTTCAAGAGTAACTTAAGGTTTCAGAAATTCCTGAGAATTCCTGGGAATCTGATTTATTGTTGCCAAATCCCAAAGATTAATATCTGTCGGCAACTTGGAAACGTTAAGTGAATCACCGTGTGCTCATAACAATTATGACAAACCTGATTTTATTTTTGCTGGTGGGAGTGGAGTGTTTCTTAACCAGGCTGCCTTTGATTTATTGCAACTGGATTTTAGTAAAGCATTTCACAGTCTCTTGTTATATCTTATAACAAGTGGAGAAGATGGAGATATCTGAGCTGAATAATAGCACCATTAAGTAAATTAGTAGCTTGTTGTTAAAACAACAATATCTGAAGTATGTTGATTAACAGATCAATATCATCTTGAAGGTACCATGCTAGAGGTCAGCCTCATGGCTATGACCTTGGCCATGCCCTCATGAATGACTTAAAAGAAGCTAAAAAAAACTTACTTTTCATATATGCGTAGTATTATTAAACACACATAGAATGTGTAAATAATATATTGGCTGATAAAGACTAAAAAATTTCCAGTAAGTTGGAAGAAGATGCTAAGAACAACCAGATGAAATTTAAATTAAATTTAATTAAATTTAATTAAATCTAAGCAATTAGATTAAAAAACCCCAACTTTACAAGTATATAATGCAGGAGCCTTAAAATTACTGACAATTTGTGTGGGAAAATAATCCTAGAAGTTTTAATTGACTGGACATTCAATATGAACTTACAGTAAGACAGGGTTTCCAAGAAATCTAGTGTGATCTTTCGTTTCATTAACATAAATAACATATCCAGAAAATGCAAGGTATTAGTATCCTTGGATTCTCTGTGGGTCAATATCTAGAGTATTGTATTCAGTTTTGGAGTGTCATTGATAAATGGGAATAAGTCCAGAAGATGATGCCCAGAATAGAAAAAAAGTATCTCGATATCACACCATGGGAGAACTGGAGGAGTTTCACTGGATAAGGGAATACTGATGGGGAAGAACCATTGTTTTGATATATCTGAAGGACCCAGTCTTGCCTATGCATATGAACTAGAGATTACATTTATTCAGTATAGCCCTAGGTAACTGGGACTGATTAGTTTAGGTTATATGGAGATAGATTATAATTCAAATTACAAAAACATAATGGGAAAGGCTCTAAACTCCCCATCACTGAAGACATACAAACAGAGGTTAGTTTTGCTGCTTCACAATTTACCTGTTTTATTTTTCTGCATTTTCTGGGAGATTGTATTGGGTGACATCTAAGTTTCTTTCATTGGGAAGACTCTAAGGTATTATGTAATAACCAATAAGCAGACCTGAAAATGGAGAAAGCGAGCATATCTGCCATATTATTTACTCTGATTTGTTACAGTGAGATTAGACTGACCAACTATTCTAGTTTGCCTTGTCCTGTCCCAGTTTTAACACTGCAAGTCCTATTTCCCAGGAAACCTCTTAGTCCTGGGCAAACAAGAGTTGGTCACCCTAGTTAGACTCAGTCAGTAATACAAGGTGTACATCTTATCTCTTGAGTTGATTATAGAGTTGATCCATGGACTGGGATTTGCTCTAAAGTGTTGGTTGATCTGATTTCCACCCCCACCCCCAGCCTCCCCTACTGTCCACATCCCACACCAGAGTGGTATATTTGTAACTATTGATGAAACTACATTGACATATCATTATACAAAGTCCATAGTTTATATTAGGGTTCACTCTTGGTGGTGTATTTTCTGTACGTGTAGACAAATGTATAAAGGCATTTATCCACTACCGTAGTATCATAAAGAAGAGTTTCATGGCCCTAAAAATCTCCTAAGAATATACCTATTCATCTTTTCCTCCCCCTAAACCCCTGGCAACCACTGACTTTTTTTTTTTTTTAACTGCTTGTATAGTTTTGCCTTTTCCAGAATGTCATATAGTTGGAATTATACAATATGTAGCCTTTTCAGATTGGCTTTCACTTAATAATATGCATTTAAGTAAGCATTCTCTATCACACAATTTTCTAACTATTTAGATTTAAAAAATATACTAGGAGTCTCAACAAATGAGAGGGACCTACATATCTTGACCCACAGAAGAGTCTACTCTCGGGAGGCTTAATTTACTTCTCTAAATCTCGATTTCCTCATTAGCAAAATGGAGAATAATAACACTTACCTTGGAATGCTGTTTTGAGGATTAGAGGTATTAGATAACAAATAACACTATAATAGTGAATTGCTATTGTGAGATTATTGTGAAGGACCCAATGATATAGGAAGTAATTGATACGGAAGAAAAAAAATGAGGGAGTAATACAAAGAAATAAAATAGTACTGTCAGCAAAAGGCTTATAAGTTTTCTTCCTTAGAGAGAAGAGAATGGGTTCCTATGGCACTTTTGCTTCTTTTGCTTCTGTTTGAGAATGATTTAGGAGGAGAGACTCCATTTGCAATAGCTACTCCCAAGATCTGTCCATGGAAGGCAGGATGTTACGAAATAATAGATTGATATGCTCTTTTTTTTTTTTTTTTGGCTGTGTTGGATCTTTGTTGCTGCATGCAGGCTTTCTCTAGTTGCAGCAAGCAGGGGCTACTCTTCATTGCATTACACGGGCTTCTCATTGTGGCGGCTTCTCTTGTTGCAGAGCACAGGCTCTAGGCGTGTGGGCTTCAGTAGTTGCAGCATGTGGGCTCAGTAGTTGTGGCACACGGACTTAGTTTCTCCACGGCATATGGGATATTCCCAGACCAGAGATCGAACCCGTGTCCCCTGCATTGGCAGACGGATTCTTAACCACTGTGCCACCAGGGAAATCCCTGATATGCTCTTAAATGTAGTCAGTAATGAGAGGTTAGATTTAGAGGGAAATTTGTCTCAAGATTCACTGTATGTGAAGGTCTAGGATGGGCTGGGTGGTAGAATATGAAAATGAGTGTGCCAAGGCCTCATGTGTTCACAGACGGTGTCAATATTTTTCAGTAGGATGGGTGTTTGGCATGCTCAGGTCTCCCATGGGTACTCAGTGTCTATTGCCATCTTCACACCTGATACTTGTTTTATGAATTTTACAATCTGTTTTCTTACTTGAATGCTGTGCCAGATATTTTCTGTTTGCCTCCACCCCTCGACCCCCAGACCTACTTTCTATACTTCTCTACTCTGCTCTCTGTGCTGGAAGGCTGATCTGTATGGACCACATCAATAGGTCCCATTCAGGTACAGGTATCTTTTCCTAACTCTGTGTCAAGTTCTACATTTAAGATACTTCCTGGAGTTCTGAGAGAGGGAGACATTGAAATCTATTACACAGAAAGTATCCATAAAATTTAATGAATTGTGGCAAGTCATAACAGATTGTGTGGATTGTACTACTACAGGTTCAGTTCCTCTATGTAGTAGGTGCTTAAATAATATGCACAATTAACATCACATGTTCCTTGTAGAGAACAAACATATGGACACCAAGGGGGGAAAGTGGTGAGGGGGTGTGGTGGTGTGATGAATTGGGAGATTAGGATTGACATATATACACTAATATGTATAAAATAGATAACTAATAAGAACCTGCTGTATAAAAAAATAAATAAAATAAAATTCAAAACAAATAAAACAATCACATGTTCCATTCTGAAAATAAGGCCAAAGCATTTTAGTTTTCTTCAAAGAGTAAATGTTGAAAAACTAAAATTTTTTTCAGGTTTCTGAAAGGGGTAACTGGGCTAGGACATTTACAATTTTTATTCCTTCATTCTTTTACTTTCCTTTTTCTTTCCTTTTCTCTCCCCCCACCCCCCCTTTGTTTTTTTTAGCACTGCTTGAATTATGTAAGATGAGTACTGGTATAAAAGCATGGGTATCTGGAAGGCATAGATTTATCAGAAGGGACTGCCACCTAAGCAAAATTTGACACTAGCACTTGGACTCTTCCTTCCATTTTAATGATCTTCAGGATATAGTCTTTAGATAACAACAGATAAACAGAAAGATAAACAGAAACCTTTAGCTAGCTAATAATCAAAATCCTGTATAGGTAGATTACATTTTATTATTAAGCTCACATTTACAACTTAGGCTATACATGGGGTATTTTGCCAAGTTGGAAATTATTTTTTTCTATTTGTTTCTCCATTATCATGTTACTAATTTATTGTTATAATTAAGAAATAAAAGGTTATTTAAGCATTTGTGAGAAAAGTCCCCAATAAAGTCTTAGTGTCTGTATTGTTTGAGATCTAGAGAACAAACTGATTCACTCCTAGATATCATTAAAATATTTAACTCAATTTCAATTATCATTGATAGGAATTTTTAATTAAAATGTTTCACAGAGTGCAGGCTAAGTCATAATATAGTCTAGTGAAATCCCTTATTTCAGTTACTGCAATTTATATTTTCCTACAATTTTAATCTCTTCTCTGTATGTCACTAGAGTGGTAAGTTTTCATTATGTTCATTTCAAAATTTTGATGAATAATTTCATTAATGATCCCCGTATAAAAGGCTATGTGTCTGTCCATCCATCCTCTATTCATACATTCATTTATGTGCCAGGAAATGTGTTAATGTGTGGAAAAGCAAGAAAAGAAACTAAATCATTACTGTCAGTGAACTTGCAGAACTAATGAAAGAGACAGGCAAAAAAATTGACAATTAGTGTGATGTGGTTAGGCTGCTAATTTAGACTAGGGTGGTCAGTGAAGGATTTTTTGAAGGAGGTGAAGGCCTAGAGGTAGGAAACAGGGGTTTGGGTGGATAGTAAGTTGCCAGTGAGCGGAATTATAACTGGGAATTATCTGAGTGAATGGAGAGAGTGAGGAGGCCAGAGGCTGAAGCTCATTCGAGGGCATAAAGGTCTGAGAGATCATGCCATATTTGGGGAGGTGTAATGTACATTGTTTAATACATCTGGAGTATAGGGGATTGTTGAGAACCACGATGTGCCCAAAGTTACAGGCAGGTATCAGATCATGAAAGCTCTCTTGTGAGCTCGGAGAGTTTGCATTTTTATTTTCCAAAATTCATTGGCAAGCCAGTGATGGGTGTTGAGTAGAGCAGAGTGATCAAATGTGTGTTTTAGAAGGATTACTCTCAGAGATGTGGAGAATAAATAGGAGGGGCCATTAGACTATGAGTGAATGAGAGCAGGGACCAGGTCTGTTTGCTCATCACTGTACCTCTAGGAACTTGCCCAGTGTCTGATGCATGGTAATTCTTTCATCAATATTTGTTGAATATAGGAATAAACACAGAGACCATGTAGGAACCTTTTGAGGTAATCCAGGTAAGAAATGATGGAGATAATTGAGAAGGATAAAAAAGTGGGTAGCTTGGATCAATGTTTTTCAAATTTTTCTAATTAAGACCTACATTAGGAAATATACATACATGACTCAGTACATATGGGCATATGTGCACACATACCCACACTTAAAACTAATGTTTTACTAAACAGTGTTTTCTCCTAGTATCTGTGGCACACACTATTTTCTATCCTGTGTCATGCCATGCTATACTATTTGTATTAGTTTGCTAGAGCTGCTGTAATAAAAAACACAGACTTGGTGGCTTAAACAAAAGAAAAGCATTTTCTCACAATTCTGGAGGCTAGAAGTCTAAGGTCAAGGTGTCAGCAGGTTTGGTTTCTTTTGAGGGCCATGAGGAAAGCATCTGTTCCAGGCCTCACTCCTTGACTTGTAGAAGGCAGTCTTCTTCCTGTATCTTTGTATGGACTTAGCTCCTTGCATGTCTGTGTCCTAGTCTTTTCTTATAAGAACATCAGTTATATTGGATTAGGGTCCATGGATGTGACTTCATCTTACCCTAATTACCTCTTTAGGCCTTTTCTCTAAATACAGTCACGTTCTGAGGTATTGAATGTTAGGACTTCAACATATGAATCTGGGGGGACACAATAACACTATACTATTAAAAAAATCAACTGAGGTCCATTGTGCACATTAGGGTTCACTCTTTGTGCTGTCCATTCTGTGGGTTTTTAAAAATCTATGTAATTACATGTATACATCTATATAGCATCATGTAGAATAGCGTCACTGTTCTAAAAATTTCCTGTGCTTCACCTCTTCGTTCTTCCCCTTCCCAAATCCCTGGCAGCCGCTAACATTTTTACCATCTCCATAGTTTTGCCTTTTCCAGATTTCATATAGTTAGAATCATACAGTATATAGCCTTTTCAGATTAGCTTCTTTCACTTAGTAATACTTTCTTTTTAAAATGTTGCTTCTAAGCTGATTAAGTTGATTTCATGACCGACTAAAGGATTGCTAACTTCTATTTGGAAAACATCGGTGTAAGGAGATACTAAAGGAGGTAGAACTGTCAGGACTTGATGACTGTTAAGGTAAGGAGAGGAGAGGAGTAGGGGTCTGGGACTTAGGAGACAGTCTGTGATGAATATCTGGCTGACATGCAGGTGTTAATTGAAGTCCTGGATGTGGTTGGGTCCACCCATAAAGTGAAGAGAGGGTGAAAATTGAAGAGTTGAGGAATAAATCCTAGAGAATGTGAATTCCATAGGTGTCAAACTTCGTCTTGGGTTTAAATTTGAGACGAACATCTTTAGCTGTGTTGGTTTACCATTTTGTTCCTGTGAGTTGTTCATATCTTGTATAAACATTTTTTATTGATTTATTGATCTTTTTAACAGTTTGAGATAGAGTTTTCTATATTAAAGGAAATATTTGAAAACATATAGTAATGGACTATTTTGCCCTTTTTATTTGTCTTTTAGCTTTTTCTATGATGTTAGTAGCTATGCAGAAATTTTAGATTTTTATGTAGTCAATTTTACCAATGTGTAACTTTATATCTCCTGAATTTTATGGCATGCTTAGCAAGGCCTTCTCCACTCTAATGTTTCATAAAGAACATTGCTGTATGTTTTCTTAAAGTATATTTATTCATTTGTTTAAACTTTAAATTTGAAAATTTTATTATTCTGAAATAATGTTGATGTATGGGGCAACATAAGGATATAATTTTGGTTTTACCCATATGACCTGGCAAATGACCTAGCACTCTTTATTAAAGAATTCTCTTTTCTTCTCTGATTTTAAATGATATATTTATCACATACCAATATATAATATGTATTTGAGTTATTTCTGAAGTCTTCATTCTGTTTCATTAGTCTGCCTGTCTACTCCTGACCAGAACAACATAATTTTAATTCATTTTATGATATACCTTTGAGATACTGACTAGGGCTAGTCTTTCACCCACATACATTTCCATGGATAGCTTCACTTATTTAGTCTTCCAAGTGATCTTTAAAATAAATTGTCAGATCATGTCTCTACCTTAGAAGTCCCCACCCCCAAACAAACAAATACTTTGGAAACTTGACTGGGACTGTAATGAAATGACAAAGTAGGAAGGTTGCCTTCTTCCCACTGATGACTCATTATATATAATTTTATTGGGTATCCATCTGGTTTAGGACAATGGACTTATAGCATCTGCAAAAATTTCTTCCCCAACCCATAAGAAAATACAAGAAAAGTAAGTTCTATGTAAAACAGTGCCCTTAGCATACCTGGCAGACAGAACATACCAAAACTGCAAAAATAACTTTCTGTAAAGGACAAAAAAAATGACCAAATTCCAGTAAGTGATCTTTCACATCACCATCTCATATCCAAAGAAAAACTGTGAGGAAGACAAGAGGGAGACAAGCAAGGAGCTGTAATGGTGATTTGGAAGACTGCCTCAAAATATTATATCTACCCTGAATCTGGAAAAAAATCAAAATCAAAACCTGGAAAGGTATCTGTTGAAATCAGAGCAAGAGCTACAGGTCAGAGCCTTAAGAGTTCCTGTGATTTAAAGGGACAGGCCCCGTTTACAGGGAGAGATGCAATTACATGGACAGACCTGATTTAAATAGGCACTCCTCAAAATGCACAACTTCTGGAGGAAAAAATGGCAAAGGACTGGAAAGTGCTCCTTTGCAGTCTGGTAGTTAAGTAGAAATAGAAAAGAAGGGTGGGGGAGATTTTTAAGAAAGGCAAGAAAAAAAGAGAACCATGAAATTAGAGGACTCATACCCTTTCCCCAACATCAAAACAAATAAAAACTCCTTGCTAAAGTTTCTTGACTGTGCTGTACTGACAGAAGAGTGTGGTATTAAGAATTGGGAATACTGGAAAATACTCCAGTATAATAAAAATGAACAAAAGAAAGATAAAGTCCATATAGAGATATTGCAGAAAATTAGTAAATGAAATTTCTCACATAACTGAGAAAATTAACCACGCCTCACCTTGAAAAATGAAAACAAAGCAGAAGAAAGCTGTAAGCCAGTAACTCTAAACAAAATTAAATACACTCAAACAAGCATTTGAGGATTTGAGAAACCATCTTTAATCAGAAATTTGAAAATTAAAACAGAAACGGACAAAAGAAAATTGAGAAGAGAGATTGAACTCAGAAATAGAAAAAAAAAAGTATCTCGTAAACGAAGAAATAAGTTACAATAATTAGCTCAATAAATATTATAAATTCCAAGAATAAACTTGAAGAAAAGTTTATTAAGGCACGTTGGAAAAAAAAAAACTAGGCAAACAAAGAAATGAAAATCAAAAGAAATGACAAAATCAAAAAAGAAGAAAAAAATGGTCAGAGAGAAAGTAATGAAAAGGGAAACAAGGAAAAAAGTAATAACATTAATATTCTCAGAATCTGTAAGGAAGAAAACAATTTGAAAAAGGAACAGAGGTAGTATTTAAAACCATAATCCAAGAAAAATTTTCAGAGATAAGAAAAGACCTAATTTATGCATTGAATGGGTTCATCACATACCTGGGAAAATTAATCAAGAATAATAAACTCTAAGACAGATCTTAGTAAAACAATTAAATTTCAAAGATAAAGGTAAAATTTGCCAGTCTTTAAAAAAACTCAAATAATTCATAAAGGCAAAGTAAACTGGCATCAGGCTTTTCAAACCAAGACACAAAAGAAGACAAAAATGGAGCAGCACTTAAAAAAAATTTTAATTGAGGAACATGTGAACTAAGAATTTTACATCCAGACAGCTGACCTTCACACGGCAAGGCTATTAAAGGTTTCAACACATGAGAACATCAGGATCTCTGCACTCATTGGCTATTCTTGAGGAATCTACTAGAAGATGAGCATCTCCTAACTAGGTAATGACTGGGAAACCTTCAGCAAAAGGACTGTTGTGCATATTTAAAATATATGTGTTTGAGACTACAACTAAGGAAAAGATGAGAATTAAAGACTGATGTGCAGGTATTATAAATTGTGGCAATATATAATGTCAATGATGAAACTCAATAAAACTAAAAATAGAAGTAAATGGGGAAGAGGTACATAGAGAAAGCTTATTGCTGTATAGATAATCGGTAAGTGTTAAAACATACTGAACAACAACTGATAAATCAGAGTAAAAGGTTAAATAAGAAAACAGTGAACTAAGGGCATTAAATAATTTATATATAGAAAGGTAACCATTAGAATAAAAATACAACCTTTCTAAAGATACATCTTGAGGAGAAAGAAATATACCAACTCTAATAAAATATACCCAACTATGAAATAGTAATATGTTGAAATGCAGTGTAGCAATTATATCAATAAATGTGAATGGGCTTAACTCATCTATTAAGAGGAAAAGATTTTCATTTTGGCCTCCCCAGTAAGACCCAGATATATGCTGTACAGAATAGAAAACCTAAAATAAAGTAATTCAGGAAGACTAAAAATAAAGGGATGTTCATACTGGATGTTGCTGGAATTTCAGAAGGGAATGCAGTTGTAACAAATCTGTGTTTCAAATGCATGACATAACCTCTCTGTAGTGAAGGGGGTGGGGGAAAGAAGAACTGACCTAAGTAACTTTGGAGAATGGTGTTTTTGTTTTCTTTTTAAACATCCTTATTGGAGTATAATTGCTTTACAATGGTGTGTTAGTTTCTGCTTTATAACAAAGTGAATCAGCTATATGTATACATATATCGCCATATCTCCTCCCTCTTGCTTCTCCCTCCCACCCTCCTTATCCCACCCCTCTAGGTGGTCACAAAGCACCAAGCTGATCTCCCTGTGCTATGCGGCTGCTTCCCACTAGCTATCTATGTAAGTCTAGGCCACTCTCTCACTTTGTCCCAGCTTACCCTTCCCCCTCCCCATGTCCTCAAGTCCATGTCCTCAAGTCCATTCTCTACGTTTGCATCTTTATTTCTGTCCTGCCCCTAGGTTCTTCAGAACCATTTTTTTTTTTTAGATTCCATATATATGTGTTAGCCAACGGTATTTGTTTTTCTCTTTCTGACTTACTTCACTCTGTGTGACAGACTCTAGGTCCATCCACCTCACTACAAATAACTCAATTTCGTTTCTTTTTATGGCTGAGTAATATTCCATTGTATATATGTGCCACAGAATTGTGTTTTGATGGGAAACTATAAAGCTAAAACCAAAAGAAACAGTACATAAACACTGTAGTCTAGTCAGTAACTTTATCTCTCAAGGGAGTATCGGTTAACAATTCTGAATCTGCTTTTCCTGTGTACTGGATAGGTGGATGGTTAGAATCATGTTTTTCTCACGTATTTTGTAATTTTTATTTATAGACTTATTTTGAATGAATTCTTTTTCTCTGTTCTTACTGTTTCCTATTTAGGTTTTGGGTTTTTTGTCTTTTGGGTTTTTTTTTTTTTTTTTTTTTTAATCTCAACTCTGTCCTGGGACTAACAAGTCCAGAACCAGCCTTATATTGTTGGCTCAAGCTTCCATCTTATTTGGGGGACGTTCCAGATATAGTCTCCAAGGCTGAAGACTGCTTGGCCAGGTGCTGGCTACAAAGCTGGTCTGTTTACTTCATCTTTGCTTGGTGGTCAGCTTCTTATAAGACCTAGACTAAGACAGAAGACAGCTTTAGCTTCTTTTCATGTCCATTCACATATGGGTGAATCTTGTTCCAACTCCTCTTTTCATAAAGTGAGTCTGTGTCCAATCCTTTACTGGATATGGAATACTTAGTCCTTAGTATGTTGGAGAAAATGAATTCCTACCTGTCTCTGCTTGCTTCTGGAATCAGAGCTCAGCAGGCCAGAACCTTGATCCCTGCATTGCATTAGATTTCTCTTTCATTTCTGCTCCATGGAGATGTGTGTGTGTGTGGGGGGTGTGTGTGTGTGTGTCTTTTGAAATTTTTGTTTTATATTTTATATACTGTTTTGTGTAGTAAAGTCTAAAAATATGAACTGCAATCTGACTTGAAATTTCTTATTCCCTTTGAGAGTAGAATTTCAAATTTTTTATGTATCCTGCACATTTTTTTTAAATTTATTGCTAAATTTTTAATCTGTAAACAATATTAGTGTGATCTCTCATCTATTACAATTTCAAACTGGCCATTGTGCAAAGGAACGCTATTGAATTTTATATATACGTATTTTTTTTATAACCAGGTACCTTAAATTTTTTTTCTATTTTTCTTACATTTTTATAGTATATTTGCTATTGTTTATATGAATGAAATTTTAACATCTGAAAATAATGACAATTTTGCCTATTCTTTTCTAATGCCTATACTTACTTTATTCTTTTGGGTAAATGTATTAACTGTAACTAAATGTACTAACTGTAATTTCAAGAAGGATATTGTTGTCTAATTCCTAACTTCAGTGAAAACAATTCAGTTAATGTTTCTCTATATTGTATGACATAGCATCTTTTTATTTTCTTTAGGTCCACTAGATTGTAGATTAATTAAAAAGTAGTTTAAAACCTACAATCATTAAAAATTATGTGTGGGCTTCCCTGGTGGCGCGGTGGTTGAGAGTCCGCCTGCCAATGTAGGGGACACGGGTTTGTGCCCTGGTCTGGAAAGATCCCACATGCCGCGGAGCGGCTGGGCCCGTGAGCCATGGCTGCTGAGCCTGCGCGTCTGGAGCCTGTGCTCTGCAACGGGAGAGGCCACAGCGGTGAGAGGCCCGCGTACTGCAAAAAAAAAAAAAAAAAATTATGTATAACTTAAACTTCACATTTTAACTTAAGCATTCATTTGTCACACTTTTGTTATAGAATCAAGTCTTCTTATTTGAATATGGGCTACTGATTGGAGATTTACACCCTCTTTAGCATAAACCATACCCATAAAACATTGCATAGAATTTATGTTTTTGAAGTACCTGGCATTTTAAGATATTTATGAAGTAACATGATTCATAATACTCCTAAACTATGACCTTACCCCAACCATTATTGTTTTGTGAAGTACTTTAATGGTTCATACTTATTGCATCATTCCAAAGAATTTAACTGAATTTTCTTAGAAACACTAACTCTTTTTTGACATACATATATATATATATATATATATATATATATATATATTTTTTAACATCTTTATTGGAGTATAATTGCTTTACAATGGTGTGTTAGTTTCTGCTTTATAGCAAAGTGAATCAGCTATACATATATTCACTTATAACACTTATAACTTAGTGAATATTCACTTATAACAAAGTGAATCAGCTATACATATACATATATCTCCATATCTCCTCCCTCTCCACCTTCCCTACCCCACCCCTCTAGGTGGTCACAAAGCACTGAGCTGATCTCTCTGTGCTATGTGGCTGCTTCCCACTAGCTATCTATTTTACATTTGGTAGTTTATATATGTCCATTCCACTCTCTCACTTTGTGCCAGCTTACCCTTCCCATTCCCTGTGTCCTCAAGTCCATTCTCTACGTCTGCATCTTTATTCCTGTCCTGCCCCTAGGTTCTTCAGAACCAATTTTTTTTTTTAGATTCCATATATATGTGTTAGCACACGGTATTTGTTTTTTCCTTTCTGACTTACTTCACTCTGTATGACAGACTCTAGGTCCATCCACCTCACTACAAATAACTCAATTTCATTTCTTTTTATGGCTGAGTAATATTCCATTGTATATATGTGCCACATCTTCTTTATCCATTCATCTGTTGATGGACATTTAGGTTGCTTGCATGTCCTGACTATTGTAAATAGAGCTGCAGTGAACATTGTGGTACATGAGTCTTTTTGAATTCTGGTTTTCTCAGGGTATATGCCCAGTAGTGGGATTGCTGGGTCATATGGCAGTTCTAGTTTTAGTTTCTTAAGGAACCTCCATACTGTCCTCCATAGTGGCTGTATCAGTTTACATTCCCACCAACAGTGCAAGAGGGTTCCCTTTTCTCCACACCCTCTCCAGCTTTTATTGTTTGTAGATTTTTTGATGATGACCATTCTGACTGGGGTGAGTGATACCTCACTGTAGTTTTGATTTGCATTTCTCTAATGATTAGTTTTGTTGAGCATCCTTTCATGTGTTTGTTGGCAATCTGTATATCTTCTTTGGAGAAATGTCTATTTAGGTCTTCTGCCCATTTTTGGATTGGGTTGTTTGTTTTTTTGTTATTGAGCTGCATGAGCTGCTTGTAAATTTTGGAGATTAATCCTTTGTCAGTTGTTTCATTTGCAAATATTTTCTCCCATTCTGAGGGTTGCCTTTTTGTCTTGTTTGTGTTTTCCTTTGCTGTGACACTTATATTTTATTGATTGTTGTAGCTTCTAATACTTATGTGGTTATAGCTCAGTGTAAACAGTGTTTTGTAACATAGAACTTCGTAAATATTCACTTATCAAGTTGAAGCAAATGTGTATTAACCTACTGAAGATTAGTCTGTTATCTGCCAGTAGTCATAAATCCATGATTACTAATTTCTTTTTTAGAGAGAAAGCTAAGCAGTTATTCCTGGAAGCAGACCAAGTAGATGTCAATTAAATCTTCTTTTTAAAATTCTGTATATTTGTCTCCCCAAGGAAGGTCATAGCAGTCCGAGTTTACTTTTTAAAAATTAGAAATGTCTATTGAATTTTAATATATTCATTATTTTAATTTTGCAATGACAGTGTGATTTTTCTCTTAAAGTGAGTTGTATCATTAGTGTTCTTAATATTGAGCTATGCTTGCATTCTGTCATATTATCATTTGAATTTTATTGTTATAATACATTAACATTTTAATAAATTTGATTACATTATTTTTTTTAATATACACTGAAATCAACTTGCTATCATTTTATTTAGGATTCTTGCATTGAAATTCACATGTGAAACTGGTCTACATCTTTGCAAACTGCCTTCTTCATAGTTTGGAAATTTTTATAATCTACTGAAGACTCATAAACTTAAATGACATTATTCTTTGAATTTTGTCATGGATGGGATTTTCAAATAGATGTTTCCTACATTGAGAAGTTTCTTATTAATTGACGATAGCATTGGTATCAATCATCACCGCCACCTATTTCCACTCAACCTTCCTGACATTTCTCCAATCTCCAGTGGGGAGCTTCTGTCTCTTATTCCTAGAGTAAATAAATGATGAACAAAATGAAATATTATACTATATATCATCTGCTGAGTAAATGGTAGGGCTGGGGGTAGATAGTTTTTTATTCCACATAGACACACACTCTCTCACACACGCTTTCTCTCATATCATAACAGAAGATTAATACAAATTGAAATGATTACTGAGGGCCTTTCTCTCCAGTGGCATTAGGTACATGATTTTCTACTGACACTAATGGAACTTCAGTGGGTTTATCTCAGGAAATTGATCCTAAGGATGGCAAACTTTGTTTTTCAGAATTGTTCTACTTGAGAATATTAAATTTTCTTTACACAGGAGGTAGATTTAAATAAACATATGAAAAAAGGAAATGATAACGTTCATGAACATTTAGATAAGGATGCATCTTGATCATTTCCTTTCTCTGAAATGAATATTCTATTAAATTTATTTAACACTCATTCAAACTGTACTTTCTTTGTGGGTTAATCAGTTCTTAGATAATTATTGAGCATTTATAATCTTTTTTCATCTACTCATTTTTTTTTAGATAGAGACAGCAGCTGAGGACAGAGGGGATATATGGGCATATTCAAGTTATTAGCAATGTATTAGAGGTGAGAAATGCTTTTGAAAAAATAACAAGTGGATATACATCTAGCTATTACATTTCTGTTTTGAAAATCAAATATTCTATTATTGGCAGATAATTTTCTGCCTCTGGTGTAGGTGTATAATTTCTTATTTTTGAGGTTGGTAAACATTCCTTAAAGTGATATTTTTATCTAAGTGCCCACATTAATACCTATATTTATTTTAGAATCAAGCATGGTATATTACCATGCAGACTTCCTTTTGCATTTTTGTTATGAGACATTATTAAACATTTCATGTGTTCTAAATTATTTATAATGCTACACTCAGCAGCATCTTAAACTATATGCTGATCTATCTAGAAATTGCATTTCTGATCATGGTCTGCATGCTCAAGAAGGGGGAAAAAAAACTTTATTGTGGTCTTTAAAAAACAAATAATGAACTGAATTTATAAAATACAAAGGAATCAGATCCTAATGTGAATGAGGGTAACTTTCAGAAAAAGATTGTAACATAGTGATAACAGATTTAAGTATAGAAAATAACCAACAAAGCTACCTTGTTGTCAAACCAGTAACAACAAATTTTGCCAGAGATTAGTTGTTAACAAAGCTATGAAAAGAAGACATTTGGCACCTTGTGGTTTTAACAGAAGAAAACAGTTGAACCAAGAGTGGAAATATTAAATTTTTTTTAGTATTACTTAAACATTAGAAAGGACATTGAATAATAAAATAATCTTTCATTATTAAGCTTCTTTCTCTTTAGGTTTATTAACATTTTCATATTTGCCATAATTTTCTTAAGGAAATTGCCAAGCACTTTCTTTAGCTGGGCTAACTTGGCTTTAATTGATCTGGTTTCTGGTTTCCCCAGTTTATAATTAATAGCATGAAAAGAAAAACCCATTTGTACTGCCCATCCCCGAGTAGCCATGGCTATATAATGTAGAACAGTGAATAAATATATCTTCACATTTTCATTCAGAAGTCCGGCAATAATGACTTAAGTCTGTTGTCTGGCACAACTCCCAAGTACTTGTAAAGAGACCAAAATCTCTGAAAATGATAGGTCCTTTCCAACACACCGTGCTGAAAATTTTGTCAGTTGTAAAACAGTTGTTAGCCATTGTGGGGTTTGGGGCAACAGGGATTTACATGACTATTGAGATAATTTTTTTTTAGAACTGTGTAGGGTCTAGCCAGCTGTTCTTGGCAACATTTTAAACAGCATTAAGTTTCCTGGGAATGCCAAGGATAAGGTCCAGGGGAGCTGACTTTGTCACCATAATTATTTCCAAGCTTATTCTGTTCCAAAACAAAGCAACTTGAGGACAGGTCTGTTGTAAATTTTCTAAGACTGCTTCACATGCACAGTCCTTCACACGCAAGGTCTCTTCCAGACACATGTGTTTGGACCAATTCAGATATGGTTTCTTTGAGTTTTGCTACTTGGCACTGTTACTACAGTCTTGGTCAAAGTCTGAAATTTCAAGATTTAATAGTCATAGGGGAATCATGGCCTCAAATTCACTGTTCCATTGTATGAGAGATGTCAATATGTGAGCCTGTCCAAAGAATGGGTACCAACATTAAGGACAAGAATTGCTTCATATCAGCCCCAAACAGTCGTAAATGGTTTAATTTCTATGTGTGCACATGGGTGGAGAGGAGGAAATTGAGTCCCCATTGATCTTAACGTGTATGGAAAGAGTGACTATTCAATGAACTTTATAATATGCTTAACAACTTAATGAGTTTTAGAATGAAAGGAATCATGTAAATCATTGCAGGTTCACTGTTAAAGTTCAGTGTTCTTATCAGATTAAACTGCCATGACCCCGAAAGAAGTGACCGGAGGGACCACATCATCTCACTTTTTATAGGTGAACTGTAAACTAATCACATCCATGGAATACCCTGTCCCATTCTTCCCTCCCTACCCCCGCAATTCCAGGAAGGGGTTTGAAAAAGAACCCAGGTATTTGACAGTACATGCTGGGTAAAGACCTGTCCTCCAAACATGTTTTCGTTTGTTTTTTAAATGGCATTTTTTTAAATACATCTTTATTGGAGTATAATTGCTTCACAGTGCTGTGTTAGTTTCTATTGTACAACAAGGTGAATCAACCATATGCATACACGTAGAGGTTTACAAATTTCACACGAGTGGATGAGACTCAGATCTTATATACCAGCTCAGGCAAACTTTGTGCTTATGTATTACATAATAGAGCAGTTTGGTTTGCAGAACCTGATTTAGGCATAAGTCTTTAAAGGACAAGGGGTGCATTTATTGGAGACCTAAGTGTCAGAGCTGGAGGCAACTATAGACAACATTTGCCAGTATTTTTTCAAAGGCAAATAAATTGCACAGAGAAATTATGTGACATGGTTGGGTCATAGAGTTACTCAGGGCTAGACCTAGAGTACAGATCTCCTAACTCTTGATGATGTTTCACTAGATTGGGGAAAAGAAAAAAATCAGCAGGGTTAGAAGCAGCATGAAAGTAAAGATCCATTTTTTGTTGTTGTATTTAGTCAGGGCATCTTTATAGAGTGCTTTGGCCATCTCTCTATAGATATTCAGGATATATACTTTCTTGTGGAGTCTCTGTTGCAGTGATTTGGGAAACACAGTATTTTCAGTGAACTTTTTTTTCTTCATGTTGATGATTTCACTTTGTTTCCTTGTAGTACTTCATTACAGAAGGTCATCTTTCAAAATTTATTTTTTTAACACTAGTAGAAATAACTTTTATGATGTAGCTAACTTGAACTCCAGGATTTATTTATTTCAAAGGAATTGGTTCACAATAGAATTTACACTGTATTATGTATTAAATCTATTTGATCTATTTTTTTCAAAAGTTCAAGGCCTTTTTGTATCTTTCTGTTAAACTTAGTTACACACACGGCCCTGGTAATTGCCTCTGAGGGCATCTGTATTTTGAAGTATGTAATGCAGTCCACATATATCTGGTAAGCCATAGAATTGTGCGCTCTTGTGTAATATTGTAATTTTTTTTTTAATGATAGCCAAATGCTTTAGAAATGCATTGTCGGATATGGCAGACACATATTTACATTAAATTAAATTAATTTAATGTAAATATATGGCTATTTAAATTAAAATTAGTTAAATTTAAATAAAATTTAAAATTTAGCTCCCAAATCACACTAGCCACATTTCAAGTGCTTAGTAGCCACACGTGGCTATAGCTCTGTATCGGATAGCACAGACATAGGACATTTCTATTATCACAGAACGTTCTATTGGACTGCTCTTCTCTAGAAGAATTAGTACTCCGTCCCAAGATCCTTGCATTCAAAATGCCTCCGATACCTGAAGAACCACATATCAATTGGTAAATATATCAAGCATGTGATTTTTCTTAACTATTTTAATTCATGACACATTAACACTTTTGTGCTATTTTGTTGACCCTGTCACTTTCTAGATGTGCAGTTTTGAAAAATTTACTCCCTGTGTTTCAATTCCCATCTTTTAAAATAGAGAACATGATATTTGATAGTATTGTTGTGAGAATGAAATGATATAATTCAGGTAAAGTGCTCAGCACATTATCTGGTATAGTTTAAGTACTTAATAATCAGGAGGTCCTCAAATTACTGCCCTTCCCCAATATACACAAATACTTAGTAACTGTTAATGAAAATGTTTATATTATGACACCTTTTCTTAGAATACTCTGAAGTTAAAAAAGCAATGAGGGATTCTGAATAACAGAAAATGATTAGAATCTACGTCTTAAAGCAGTCATCATCTCCATTGTATTTTAGTAATACCTTGAACGTTTTATTTTCATATTTGTATATTGTTTAGTGACTGGGCCTAATTATAGCTTATATTTGGGGAGTAGAGTTTGTGTATATGGGAGGGTATAAAAATTAACTTTACTGTAGATTGAGATTGTTTTAAAAGCAATGTATCTTTGCTGATGTATATATATTTGAGCCAATTCCATGACAGTAGTTGCTATAGACTGAATGTTTGTGTCTCTGCAAAATTTATATGTTGAAATTCTAACCCCCAATGTGCTCATATTAAGAAGTAGGGCCTTTGGGAGGTGATTAGGCCATGTGGGTGGAGTCCTCGTGAATGGAGCTAGTGCCCTTATAAAAGCCCTAGAGAACATCCTTACCCCTTCTGCCCTGTGAGAACACAGAGAGAAAATGGCCCTCTGTGAACCAGGAAGCAGACTGTCACCAGACATCAGATCTGCTGGTGCCTTGATCTTGGACTTCCCAGACTCTAAAACTGTGGGTAATAAATGTTTGTTCTTTTTAAGCCACCCAGTCTATGGTATTTTCGTTATAGCAGGCTGAACAAACAAAGAAAATAGTGTAGGATTTTGGATAATTCATTAACATGTTCTTTCTCAAATAGCTCCTTTTATTTCTCAAGGTACCTCTTTGTGAAAAGGCAGGTCCATAGCAAGGTTCTAATCTGCAGTTATCTAGGAGAACAAAGCTGGCCCAGAGGATACTGAACTTAAAATTGTTATCCACAATCATATTTTTCTAAATTAAAACTTTTAAAGTCGGCAATCAGTTGCTTTCCTTTTCTTGTATTTTTCCATAATGCTTTGGTATTAATTAAGTACCTTTACCAAAAATGTAAAAACAATTTTTTGACATAGAATTCTTTTACTTTTGAGGTGGAAGTGTAGGTTGGCACGTCTCCCTCTCTCCCCCCTCGCCCAGCTCTTTAAATTTGTCTTTCCATTTTTTTCTGGCTGTTTTTATTGAGAAGTCATCTTCACGTTTAGTTGTCCTTCCTTTGAAGACGTGTGTGTGTGTGTATATGTGTAGTAATATATGTGTATATATGTATTTCCTCCCTCCCCCTGCTGCTTTAAAAAAAATTTTTTTTTGTCTTTCGTTTATAGCAGTTTCACTATGATGTACCTAGGTGTTGTATTCTGAGTATTGACCCTGATTTGAAGGTTCCTGAATCTGTGGCTTGTTGACTTTGGTCAGTTTTGGGAAATTTTGGCTATTAGCTCATTAAACATTGCTTTTTTTTACATCCTCTTTCTCCTTTCCTCTTTCTGGGATTCCAAATACATTTCTTAAATGTATATGTAAACACTGTTCTTATATGTGCAGTATGTTCTTGTATTTTCCACCTTTTATTTTCTCTCTGTGTTTTAATCTGGATATTTTCTAATAATCTATTTTTAAAAGACTTTATTTTTTGAAAGCAGGTTTAGGTTTACAATAAAATTGAGAGGAAGGCACAGCTATTTTCCATATACCCCATGTTCCCACACATGCATAGCCTCTTCTATCATCACTATCACTACCATAATGGTACATTTTTTACCAAGGTCCAAAGTTTACCTTAGGGTTTACTCTTGGTGTTGTATATTCTATGAGCTTGGACAAATGTATAATGACATATATCCATCATTATAATATCATACAGAGTATTTTCACTGCCCTAAAATTCCTCTGTACTCTGCCTATTCATCTCTCTACCCCTCAGCCCCACCCCTGGCAACCACTGATCTTTTTATTGTCTCCATTGTTTTACCTTTTGCAGAGTGTCATATTGTTGGAATCATACTATGTGTAGCCTTCTCAGATTGACTTCTTTCGCTTAGTAATATGTATTTAAGGTTCCTCTATGTCTTTTCATGGCTTGATAGCCCATTTCTTTTTAGCACTGCCTAATATTCCATTGTCTGGATACACCACATCTTGCATCCAAACACCTTGGACATCATGGCTGCTTCCAAGTTTTGGCAATTATAAATAAAGCTGCTATAAACATCCATGTGCAGATTTTTGTGTAGACATAACTTTTCAACTCCTTTGAGTGGATACCAAGGAGCATGATTGCTGGATTTTATGGTAAGAATACATTTAGTTTTATAAAATCTGCCAAACTGTCTTCCAAAGTAGCTGTACCATTTTGCATTCCTACCAGCAATGAATGAGAGTTCCTGCTGCTCCACATCCTCATCAGCATTTGGTGTTGTCAGTTCAGGATTTGGCCATTCTAATAGGTGTGTAGTGCTATTTCATTGTTGTTTTAATTTGTATTTCTCTGACATATGATTTGGAACATCTTTTCATTAGTTGCCAACTGTATATCTTCTTTTGTGAGGTGTCTATTAAGATCTTCAGCCCATGTTTTAATCAAACATGTTCGTTTTCCTCTTGTTGATTAGTTGTTGAGTTTTAAGAGTTCTTTGTGTATTTTGGATAAAAGTTCTTTATAAGATATCATTTGCAAATATTTTCTCTTTGTGGCTTACCTTCTAATTCTGTTGATTTTGTCTTTTGCAGAGCATAAGTTTTCAATCTTAATGAAGTCCAGCTTATCGATTATTTATTTCGTGGATTATGTCTTCTTTTGTGTTGTATAAGCCAAGGTCGTCTGGATTTTCTCTTCTGGATATTATCTTCTAGGAGTTTTATAGTTTTGCATTTTATATTTAGGTCTATGATCCATTTTTTTTTTTTTTTTTTTTTTTTTTTGCGGTATGCGGGCCTCTCACTGTTGTGGCCTCTCCCGCTGTGGAGCATAGGCTCCGGATGCGCAGGCTCAGCGGCCATGCCTCACGGGCCCAGCCGCTCCGCGGCATGTGGGATCTTCCCGGACTGGGGCACGAACCCGTGTCCCCTGCATTGGCAGGCGGACTCTCAACCACTGCGCCACCAGGGAAGCCCTATGATCCATTTTTGAGTTAATTTTTGTGAAGGATATAAGGTCTGTGCTGATTCATGTTTTTTTGCATATGGATGTCCAATTGTTCCAGCATCATTTGTTGAAGAGATTATCTTTGCTGCATTGCATTGCCTTTGCTCCTTCGTCAAATATCAGTTGACAGTATTTATGGGGTTCTGTTTCTGGGCTTTCTATTCTGTTCCACTTATTTGTCTGTCTTTTTTGCCAGTACTACACTGTCTTGATAACTACAGCTTTATAGTAAGTCTTGAAGTCGGGTAGCATCAGTCCTCCAAATTTGCTCTTCTCCTTCAATATTGCATTGGTTATTCTGGGTCTCTTGCCTCTTCATATAACTTTTAGAATCAGTTTGTTGATATTCATAAAATAACTTGCTGGGATTTTGATTGGGAATAAGCTGTTTTTTAGTTTACTAATTCTCTCTTTGGCCATTTTTTAATTAAATACTCCTATTGAATTTTTAACTTCAGTTATATTTTTTAGTTCCAGTATTTCCATTTAATTAAAAAAATAAATTCCAATTCCCCTGTAAAGTTCCCTGTATTTTGCTTATTTTCTTGCTTTTATAAGTTACAGCTATTTAAAAGTCTCTATATGATAATTTCAATATTGAACGTTTCAATGCATTGCTCTCTTCATTATTTTTTTCTCTTGCTTTTTGGTCATTTTGGCCTGTCTGTGACATATTTGGTAATTTTGTATTGAATGCTATACATTGTGTATGAAATGTTGTAGGAGATCTGGGATAATGTTATCTACTTCCAGAAAGAATTTGCTTTTTTTTTTTTTTTTCTGGCAGGTAGATAAAGTATAAGCAGATTATCTTCTTCCAGTCAATACTGGGTTTCAAGACTTTGTTATGACTGATCTATTTTTGGTTTGCCTTTACTCCTTGGACACAGATTCTTTTCCTAGGGCATGGCCCTTTTGAGGTCTCAGTAGAAATCCTGGAGTATTTACCTGAACTCCTATATATCTATATCTCCGTGAGACAACTGAAACCTCTGTTTAGCTCTTTGGTCTACCAGTTGTTACTTTCCATTTGATTTCTTGGTGTCTCAGCCTGAGCATGCACAGTTTAGGAGTTGGCAAATGTCTTAAGGAGAAATTGCACGTGGAATTTTAGGCTCACTTCTCTTAGCCTTTGGTCCCTCAAGTCACAGGTGACTTGGAAGTCCTGAATTCCAACCTCTGTGTTTCCATCCTATTGAAGCTTGCTGGTTCAAAGCGACTGTGTGCCACTAGCCTACACTCTTGTTATACAGAGAACTGGTGAACTCCTCAGTAAACTGCAGAGACAAATGTGGAACTCTATTCAGTGTATTTCTTCTCTCTCTGGGAACTTGGCCCTCAAGTCCTGGCTGCCTTAATTGCTTGTTGATGCCTTCAAAGAGTAGTATTTTGTATTTTATCCATATTGTGTAATTGACCCTACTAAGGTGGTCTCTGATACAGGCTACTGCATCATGGCTGGAAGCAGAAGTCCAGGATCCTGCATTTCGTTTGATCTTCAACAAATTTGTGCCCACAGCTAACATAATACACAATGGTGAAAACTAAAAGGTTTTCCTCTAAGATCAGAAAAAAGACAAGGATGTCCACTCTTGTTACTTTTATACAACATAGTACAGGAAGTCCTAGGTGATTAGGCAAGAAAAAAAATAAAAGGTATCCAAATTGAAGTGGAAAAAGTAAAACCCTATTTGCAGGTGGCATATATAGAAAACCTTAGAGATTCCAGCAAAAAACTGTTAGAACTAAGCAACAAATTCAGTAAAGTTTCAGTATATGAAATCAGTATACAAAAATCAGTTGTTTCTATACACAAATAACAAACTATCAGAAAACTTAACAAAACAACTCCATTTACAGTTGCATCAAAAAGAATAAAATGCCGGGCTTCCCTGGTGGCGCAGTGGTTGAGAGTCTGCCTGCTGATGCAGGGGACACGGGTTCGTGCCCCGGTCCGGGAAGATCCCACATGCCGCAGAGCGGCTGGGCCTGCGTGTCCGGAGCCTGTGCTCCGCAACGGGAGAGGCCACAACAGTGAGAGGCCCGCGTACCGCAAAAAAAAAAAAAAAGAATAAAATGCCAAGGAATAAATATGACCAAGGAAATGAAAGACCTGTACACTGAAAACTATAAGACATTGATGAAAGAAACTGAAGAAGACACAAATAAATGGAAAGATATTCTGTGTTCATGGATTAGAAGAATTAATATTGTTAAAATGTCCATACAACCCAAACAATCTACAGATCCAATGCAATCCCTGTCAAAATTCCAGTGACATTTTCACAGAAATAGAACAAACAATTCTACAATTTTTATGAAACCACACAGTACCCTGAATAACCAAAGCAGTCTTGAAAAAGAAGAGTGGTGCTGTGGAGGCATGACACGTCCTGATTTTTAACTATATTACAGAACTATAATAATCAAAACAGTAAGGTACTGGCATTAAAAACAGACATATAGATCAATATAACAGAATAGAGAGCCCCAAAATAAACCCATGCTTATATGGCCAATTAAGTTATGACAAAGGAGGCAAGAATATACAATTAGGAAAGGGTAGTCTCTTCAATAAATGATGTTGGGAAAACTGGACCCTTGCACCATACACAAAAATCAACTCAAAATGGATAAAAGGCTTGAACATAAGACCTGAAACCATAAAACTTCTAGAAGAAGCCACAGAAGGTGAGCTTCTTGACATTGGTCTTGTCAGTGAATTTTTTGGATTTGACATCAAAAGCAAAGGCAACAAAAGCAAAAATAAATAAGTGGGACTCCATCAAACTAAAAACCTTTTGTACAGCAAAGGAAACCATCAACAAAATGGAAAGGTGACATACAGGATGGGAGAAAATATTTGCAAATCATATCTGATGAGGAGTTTATATCAAAAATATAAAAAGAACTCACACAACTCAATAGAAAACAAACAAAAATTCAATTGAAAATGGGCAGAGGATCTGAATAGACGTTTGCTAAAGGAGACATACAAATGGCCAACAGGTACATGAAAAGGTGCTCAACAGCACTAATTATCAGGGAAATGCAAATGAAAATCACAATGTTAGCATGGTTATTACCAAAAAGACAAGAAACCATGGTCCTAAATCTCACACCTGTTACTATGGTTATTATCAAAAAGACAAGAAATAACATCTTGATGAGGATATGGAGAAAAAGAGAACCCTTGAGCACTGTTCGTGGGAATATACAGTGGTGTAGTCCTATGGAAAACATTATAGAAGTTCCTCAAAAAATTGAAAGTAGAATTACCATATGATCCAACAATTCCACTTCTGGATGTTTATCCAAAGAAATTGAAAACACTAGAAAAGGTATCTGCTCCACCATTTTCATTGCAGTATTATTTATAATAGCCAAAACATGGAAACAACCTAAGTGTCCATTGATGGATGAATGAATAAAGAGAATGTGGTGTGTGTGTGTGTATAATATATAATACATATATATATATAATATGAATATGATTCAGCCATAAAAAAGAAAGAAATCCTGCCATTTGTGACAACATGGATAGACCTTGACGGCATTATACTAAGTGAATAAGTCAGGCAGAGAAAGACAAATACCTATGATCTCACTTATATATAAAATCTAAAAAGAAAAAAACCAACCAAACAAACAAAACCAAACTTACAGATATAAAGAACAGATTGGTGGTTGCCAGAGGCGAGGAATGGGAAATGGGTGAAGTGGGCGAAGGTGGTCAAAAGGTATAAACTTCAGTTATAAGATAAATAAGTCCTGGGATATAATGTATAGCCTGGTGGCTATAGTTAACGACACTGTATTGTATTTTGAAAGTCACTACGAGTGTAGGTTTTAAAAGTTTTCATCACAAGAAAAAGAAAATTGTAACTATGTATGGTGATGGAGGTTAACTACTCTTATTGTGGTAATCATTTTGAATTGATATACGTATCAAATCATTATGTTGTACACCTAAACTAAATACAATGTTATCTGTCAATTATATCTCAATTAAAAAAAACTAAGGGGGTGGGTGGCGGTGGTGGTGGGATGAATTGAGAGATTGAGATTGACATATATACCCTAATATGTATAAAATAAATAACTAACAAGAACCTGCTGTATAAAAAAATAAATAAAATTCAAAAAAAAATGAGAAGTAAGCCTGATAATGGAATTGAGTCTTAGGAAAGTTAGGTAACTTGCCATGGCACAAGACAAATAGGCAGTCCTAGAATTCAGATCAGGTGTTTTCCCTCTCTTCTTAGCATCAACCATAGCCTGAAATATGTTTCATATTCAGTTTTGGATTCTGGGCATCATAAAACTATTCCTTCTTAACTCTGTTGGCTTAAACATGCATTTTCTCTCCATATTAATATGTTCTGTGGTTAAAAAAAATTCTGAGCACCTTAAAATGACATAATAGAAGTACTTATTGTCCTTGAATTGACACAGATTTGCATACAGCTTGTACCTTTTTATGTTATGTTGAATAACATAAAAAACCTGCAGACTTGTCTATAGGAATGTTGGGCATTGGCTCCCTTCATTAATAGATGGTAAACAATCATTTGACTTGGAGGCTTGGGACCGTGCTCTGAATCAGTATCATTGCACTCTTTCTATCCTCTGGAACTTTATAATGTTGCAGATAGGTAAGAGGATTTTCAACCTATTCACTTCTAGTATTCTAAGCTTCTAAAATCTTAATCTTCTAGGAAGCCATTTTTAAAGATGCATGGACGGAGGATGCATGTGTGGTGTCTTATACTCAGGCAAATCTTACATTCTCTTTGGGCATGTATAATATTTCAGTATAGAGGCAGAAGGCAGCAGAAGAGTTCAACTTTGTGAATTCCACAGAATGTACTATATGGGATTTGCATGATGGTGTGAACCCATGGCGTCCATGGGGTGGGGCAATGATAATTCTATATTGTAAAACTTTAAAAGATAATTTCTACTGAGTGACTTTATTAGCATACTACTTCTTAGATAATATTTGTTAATCCCTTAAATATTTTCGAAGTGTTTTTACACTCATTTTCCTACTGTATCTTTATAAATACTCTGACAAGTAAACAGAACAAATCATATTCTCTGTTTCAGAGTTGAGAGCAGGGACATTGTTACTTGTCCAATATAGCAATGTTGGGAATTGGGTAGAATTAGAACTTGAACCCAGGTCTTCTGACTTTTTCTTCTAGACTTTTCTAGAGATAGTGATAATGTAAGGGAACCAAGCAAGGGCTCTTTGGAGGCTGCACTTTTGTCTAAGTACTGAAAGACCAGCAGGAGAGATGATTTTGGCCATAGGAACTTTCCAACGCCACTCAAATTGTAAGATAATTTTGCATCTTCCCCCTTGTTCCTTTCCTATTTCATTAGTGGTAGCTCCTGGAAAAATGTCCATGTCGTCAGTGTGACAGAAAGTCTCTCTCAGACTTTTTATTTCAACAAAGCTTTCCCTGAGGGATATTCAAAACAATCATTTGCCCTCTTGGAACACGTATCAGTTAAGATTCTTGAAAATTCTTGTTTTTCTCAGAGATGAGGCCCTGTAACTATCTTAAAGAAACCCAGAATTTTGTGGGAGAATAATATTGAACAGAGAGAGGGAAGTGCAGCTTGTGAGTCATAAATATTTACATTTCGTGGAGGATCTGGGTAACATTAAGAGGGTTGAACAGCACGACTTTATGTGAGGAGGTGGCGGCACATTCTCTGAAATAGCTGAGGTGTTACTGCTCAGGCCTCCAGCAATAATATAAATAACTTTCTGAAAGGTATTTTCTCAGTTGTTCAAGGCTCCCTGGGTCCATTTAAATCTCTTTTTCAGCTTTGATTTATCCTGCTTTTGTCATTTAAGGACCATGGTTCGATCCACCCCCATCATTTGGGGGAATTTTAACAAATTTCCATAGCATAGACCCAAATACATGAAAATTAGAAATATCAAGCAGAACATTCATTCATCTATTTGTCTTCAGCTGAATTGCTTAAAGACTGATAATAAACACAAAATAGAATGTACTGGAACTTAGTATCATTTAAGAACACTTCTGGGGGGCTCTTTGTTTGACTAGGATTCAATTAGAATTTTAATTTATCTTTGTTTTATTTGCATAACAAGGTTATGAATGATGAGGCAGCTAGAGCCAGACGTGTTGGCTCCAAGGTTTGCAATTCAAGTAGGGAGTATTTTGCAAGAGAGAAAGGGAGGGGGTGAGAATTTACTCTTTTTATAATATGCATAGCTTGCTGAAACCTGAGTTTCCTAGATTGTCTTCCTTGAGTTCCCATATCTGTAAGAATAGAGAAAAAGCAGGAGGTTGCACAGCAGACTTGGAGAGCGGATTAGCTTTCTTAAGTGGGGTGAATACATCCCCAAAGCAGGAACATTCCCATGATGCCCAGCTGCTGGCTGGTGCTTCCCTGTGCTGCAGGCTGTCTGCAGAAAAGAGATATACTGATGCAGGAGGAGTATCATAGGCTAATATTTTCTAACATCTTCTTCATTCAGAAATGGATAATAGTTGGAAATTGCACTCTGACTATTGGAAATTGACCATGACTGTTGCCTCAAAGACACAGACAAGTTTGTGTAACGTAGGTGGAATTTCTCCTCAGAAATCTTTTATTCCCATTTAAGTCTCCTGCCTGCATTCTAACAAGGGGTCTCTGACCCAATTGTGGCACCCTCTTGGCTGTCTTCCTATTTCTGTGGAGTCAGAATATCTGGGGCTTTCATCACTGGGTAGGTATATTTTGAAAAAACTTTTTTAAGATTTTGATATGCTCCTCAGTGCTTTATGTCTGCCCAGATTTACCTGTCTAAATCCCACGGCTCTAAGCCCTAATCCTAACATTTAACTTGTAGTTACTGCTGGGAGCTGAACCTGCCTTAATGGACTGCCCTTTGGGTCAGTACTTGCTTCTTAAATAGTGACCATCATAACTTTGTCTCAAAGAAGTGACCAGGAGCTTCAAGAACATGGGGGGACCGTGAGGGAAGGTATATTTGGTGGGGAGCATTTTGGGGGCATTCTAAATATCACATAAAGGTGACCACCTATTCTAACTAAGCATAAGATTGTCTTTGCACTAAACTTTGAGGTCTAATATATTGATAAAATTATTGAAAGAGCAGACTGAAATGTGATTGCCTTGGTTTATCCAGCCTGAGGCAAGGGACCTAACTGGAAATTGCCATTTGGCTTTCCAATCCATTAAAGACCTCTAGATTTGCCCTTGGCTGCCAGTTTCACTTTCAATTTCACCTTGACACTTGTGTTAATTTTGTTTAGGAAACCCAGTTACCAAGCTTCAGATGAGATGGAGTTAGAAGTAGATATGCTCAAGCTGTATTGAACCTTAGGAAAGCAAAAGCTGTTCTTCATCTGGGACGTCTGAGGAGTGACCACTCTTTTTCTGCTATTTCCCAGCCAGCAGCCACAGTGAGGAGTCAGGGGGGTTCTGACTTCTGCTGTCAGCATCGCCTCTTTCCCCTGTGGCTAAGGCAGGCCTCTTATAAAGCATCTCAGATACCACGCTGTGATAGCTCAGGTATCAGCAGGAAAGGAAAAGGGGGAACAATTCCTCTGGGCTATCAAAGTATTGTTTTCTTTTTCACCTTGGTGAGCATCTGAAAGACATGCCTAGGTTTTCACTCTTGGGAAAAGTGATCCTCTATGCTGATCTCACTTGAGATAAGGGAAGACATTGTCCCCTGTCCATCTGTGGCCTCTTGTTTGCTGGAGATAGTTCTGGGAGGACAAGGGGAGACAGAGACTAAGATCCATGTTTACTAAAGTATGATACACAAGCAACTGGTGGCACGCAAAATGACTTCAGATGGTACCAACACAACCTTTTATGTATTATATTGAAAACAGTTATACATTTATTTTCATAGAAAATTCTAATTTCTGGTAAATGAAATGAATTTGTAATTTATGGTTATAATGGAAAATTCCCTTTTAAAATAAATTTAAGTTTAAAAAGAGAATCACTTTAAGGAAAAATTTTAGAGGAATAATAGTGTAATTTGTATGCTGATAGGACAATATTTATGAAGTTTGGTATGTGAATGACTGAAGTTTAAGAAATGTTGACTCCCACAGGCCAGGGCAGAGTGGACCCAGAGAAAAAAAAATTGGGAATTTCTTAACTTAATTTTTCTTTTTTTTTTTATAAATCTGTAGGCCATGAATGTTATGTGGAGGTTAGTAGTTTGATGCTTCATGGTCTCTCGAAATCTTAAGTTCTTAAAAGATGCCATTATTAGAAATAGTGTTATGAAAGTAAAACCCACAATGTGGATTTTAAAAGGAGGAAGAGGTCATGACCGACTCTGGGCTTTTAATGTTGGGTCTTGATTATTCTATTGAGTACTTAAAGCTCATTCTGAAACGTTGAGCTGTGAGAGCCCATTTGGTTTCCCTGATTTAGTGCCTCTAAATCCATTCATCTCTATGCCTCGAGCTAATACTGTTTTCCTACTTCCTATTCAACTGTCTAATTCCCTGGGAGTCTTCCTGAAATGACAAATAATAAAATGCAAATGCTATTATTCGGTAATTAGAAGAGAAGATTTACAGAGAAGAAAATAGAAATTCAAGCTTTGCATTTATTTCTTCATTTAAAAATAGTTCTAAAAGATTTTTACTCTTTTTGGAGACACTCATATTGAGGAAAACATTAGGGATGATGCAATGCAGCCATCACTTCCATTGTGGAGAGTATGTTGTTAACAGGATCCGAAATACAACATTAATATGGTTTGGTGGGAAGAGCTTTGGAGTTAAGACATAATGTGGATGTGATTCTTGCTTTTTCCTACTTCTAGCTATATGATCTTATATGTATCCCCTGTAAGCCACGATTTCCTAAACTATGAAAGGGGGAAAAGCAGTATTTGTCTTATGTAGCTGTTGTGGATTAATTTAGGAAAGACATAAAAAGAGCATGTCATGTAAATGGTGTACTTTTTTCCTTTACCTTTTCCTGTAAGTGAAATCTCTCAATTTGACTCTTTATTTTATACTGATTGATTATATGCTTTTATTTAATTGCTTCTTAGTTCTGCCTCCATAAATCCATTATGGTAGGGACAGTGTCTTCCTGCTTGTATTATCTGCAGTGTTAGGCTCAGAGTCAGTGCTCAATATTCACAGACTGATCAGAGGACGATAAGGTGACTTGGCTTAGGAAGCTACATTCTCATAGCTTTGTGGACTGGACGAGACTACTCAGATCTCTTAGAGCAGTGATGTGTCTCTGACAGGTAGTGAAAACTTTGTCAGGGAGTTGACCTTGCAAGGCAAAGAGATTCACCATCATTTCTTAGCACGGTTTGGTGCCCTGGGCAACTGGCAGTTTCTTTTAGGCGTCTAACTTCAATCATGTCTTGCAATTTGAAGCCTCCTTCTCTTATTCTGACTTCCATAGAGATAATGAGCATTTAATCAGTGTCTTTTGCAAAATGTTTCTTTAGTATTCTTGAAACCTATTATTGTTACCTTACCTTCTTTCTTTTATTTTCCATGCACTGTAATTCTAGAGAAACCAGTAGTATTGAATCTGTTTTCCAGCAACTCACCATCTTATTCAGGATTCAGTTCTTATTGGTATTGGCTGCAGTGAAATCAGCTGTTCCAATACAAGGAAATATTTGAAACCATGCATCTTTTGAGAATTAGTTGGGTGGGAGAGGCAATGTCCCTAGGCAGTTGGAATACTTTGTTTCTGTTGTAAATCTGAAGTTTTGAAGTCATCTTGTAATTAAACCTCAATTTACTGAGATTTTTAAAGTATGAAACATTTACTGAAATGTCTTTAGAAAGGACTTTCTAGGTTTGCTGATTTCCTATAAACTTAAAACCAGTTATAGGATCTAGTAGTTCAGAGAAGTCATGTAACTTGTTTTAAATTTACCACATTCTCTTCTATATGCATTTAGACAAATTATTTTATCCTCTCTATCACGGTTTATCCACCAAATATATCTGGAGCAGGTTTAGCTGTCATAATTTCACTAATAGATTATCTTATAACTTTTATTGCATCCTGCAAATTTATGTGAATAACTTTTAAATGTTTACAAAAAATGACAAAATAAAATTTCGTTGCCACAGAATTACCTGTCACTGTGTCTCCTAATAGACCATACTCTCTATGAGGGTAGGGACTGTGTCAACTGTTTTAACTTTAGTGCCTTATACAATGCCTGGCACTGAATATTGTTGAGTGAATAAATAAAGGAATGAAGAGAAGCTAAGCATCTGAAGTGAATAGCTCTTGTTAGATAGTTTTCTCTGAGTATAGGCTGGTTATATATGTGTCCAGAGTTTGGAGCTGCTTGTATCTTAGTTTTTACAAGTTGATTCTGGGTCAGAGTGGTCAGATCAGGAGAAGTACCAAAAGCTTAGGATTAATTTATTGTCTTCCAGGTAATAAATTTTTATGAATGTCTAGACTTTTGGGGGGAACAATGGAATTGATTGGACTCAAATCAACAGATCTATTAATGCATACTGTGCATCTAATAGTGTACCATTTGTGCTAATATCTGGGGATACAGACTGGCTATGAGCATCCTTGTTCTAGGTGATTTGAAGGTCACATATGACATATTTCTTGGATTCAGCTATCCTGACATAGGTTTCTAGGCAAAATCTGGCTCAAATGGATCATGCCTTAAATAGCATGGATGCCATAGGGAAGAACTCCAACTTGCTCAAGTTCAAATTCTGACTTTACCATTTTCCAGATAAATCGTCTTTGTCAATTTATTACACTTTTGTACTGTATCTGAAAAATTGTGACAAATTTCGGTTTGCTTTTTTACCGCCCTCAGAGTTTTTGGGAAGATAAAATGAAATAATCCATATAAAACCTTTATTCATTCATGTGGCACATAATTACAGCTCAGTAAATGTTAGAAGCTATTATTATTATTATATTAATATTATTATAGCCTCATGAAGATATGGAAATAACCAAGTTGTTATTTGGTGAGTAGAAAATAAAGACTTTCAACTCTCTTTAAAACCAAGGTATCTTATACCAGCGGTCCCCAACCTTTTTGGCACCAGGGACCAGTTTCGTGGAAGACAGTTTTTCCACGGACGGGGTTGGGGGGGATGGTTCAGGCGGTAACGCGAGCGGTGGGGAGCAATGGGGAGCGGCAGATAAAGCTTCGCTCGCCGCTGCTCACCTTCTGCTGTGCGGCCCGGTTCCTAACAGGCCACGGACCGGTACTGGGGGTTGGGGACCCCTGATCAATGGGTTGATGATCTTCCATGGTTCCCTAATCAATGGGTTGATGATCAGTCTCTTTCATTTTAGTATAAAGTCCTTATAGACCTGCCAAATTTTAATTGCCTTTGACTTCCCCTCACCTGGTATGGTGATTGTCACATGGCAGATTTTCAATAAATATTTGGTGAATGAGAATGAGTGAAACTTACACAGAGTTTTAGAGTGTTAATGCCCCATCCAAAATACCCACGGTCCTATTTAATGCTGGATTTTGTTCTGTGATAAGATTTCAGAAGTCTTTAAATGTTTTTGTTTAAAAGTAAAACAAAGCAAAATAAATCTTCCTAAAATATAATTGGCCATGTGTATTTTTGGAAAAGAACTACTACTATGTTTGGATGGGAACAATCTGTACATTTTCATAAATATGTCACATATTTGAACTATAAGAAAAAAAAAAGGAAAAGAAAAATTCAATCTCCTGACTATTGTTTCAGATTCCATCCAGTTTAGAGACTCTTTTTTTTTTTACCACCTCTGGTAAGTGTCAATTGTGGTGCTGGTGTGGTAGCAACTGGATGGGCTAAGACTTGTGCCTTAATGTATAGCTAGTGTATAATATCCGGTAGTTGCTCAATGCACCTAGCCTTCCATCTTTACCAACTCCACTTGTGCCTGGTGGGTTAAATGTGAAAAACTCTAGAACCAAACACATCCCAATTCCCCTGGGCTATCTGCTTTTACTAGCGGGTTCACATATAGCTGCACATATTTTCTCTAAACCCTTAGGGATAATAATTTCAGACACTCCTTTAAGCATGCCTTTCTTAAATTTCCCTCACATTCTGTCACAAATGAAGCCACCTGATTCCAATCTTCTTTTCATGGTTTGGATAGATATCTCTTCTGTCCCATCCAATTGCTCTCCCTGCTGCTCAGATGCCTCCTTTCCTCTTCTGTGTTCCTGCAGCTGCCATTTTTTGGGTTCCTTTCTCTGCTTTTGCTCTCACTCAGACCTTAGCTTCAGGGTTGAGGAAGTTGTCACAGTGAAATCTCTAGACTTCTCTGACTGGCATTTGAGATCATTTCCCAGCCTCTGTAATATAATAGGAATATCATCACAAAATTCCCATAAATTGATAAAAGTTAAAATGAGTATAGGAGAAATAATATATTACATGCAAGTAAACAGATAAAACAGAAGAGAGAAGAAGAGAAGCCTTCATAATTTCTGCTTCTCCTGAGTCTGCATGCAGGCTGTCATGCAGGCTGTGCAGACATCACCACTTATGGATCTAAACACATTTGAGTGAAAACTTCCATTCATCAAAGGAGTGTCAGTTAGGAATTGTGTGACTACACACAGGGTAATGCTGGCCCCTATGTTAGTTAGCGTTCAGGAAACACTAGTGTTAGAATAAACACCAAGATTTCAGTGGCTAAACAAATAGAAGTTTATTTCTTGTTTATTTATTAACAATGTAGGTGTCACGACTGGTCCGTGGGGCTTGAGGGATGAGGCTCTACTAAAAGATGTCAAGCATGAAATCCAGGCTTAGGTACTTCCATCTTCTACATATGTTTTCCAGTAATTAAAAACATGGAGCAAGTTACATGGGAGATTTTTCTGGATCAAGTTTGGAAGTGGTGGACAGCAGTCATTTTTATTAACATTCCATTGGATGAAACTCACTCATATAGCTACCCCAATAATACAGAAGCTGAGACCTATGTATAGGAAGAAGAAGAAACAAATACCTATTTGCTTACAAGTTCTGTGTGCCAATAACCACTCCCAAAGTTCCTTCTGAAGCATAAATCTCAAGTCTGAATTATTTCTTTACTTTATCATCTAAATGGTAAGTTGAAAAACAAAGGGAGAAAAGGAACCATTCTTTTAAACAGCTAACATTTTGATTAGTTTTTATATTCAAAGGTCATACTCAGCCCCTCCCCAAAGGAGAAAATTAATAGTACTATTTAGGTGTTGTTTCCAGGTCAAAGTCCATAATTTCTGAGTGATTAGCAAATTCTCTCAATCAGGTACTGATATGACTCCATGAGTTCCAGTCACCTCTAACAAAAAAAAAAAAAAGAAAAAAAATCTCTTTCCTCTACCAACAGATATACAATACAATCAAGGAGAGGGTAACTGCAAGAAAAAAATCCCTTTAAAAAAGGGAAGGTTAGAAGGCCCAGTGGGTGGTCAGTGGTCCACTTCAAGGATGGAATCTTACTGGACAAGCATTGTGAGGACCCCCTGCTCAGCAGAGGAGGACATTTCTGAGCAGACCTTGGATTCACTCTCATTCCCCTCTTATTTGTTTTCTTCTGTTCCTGATCTGCCCTTCTTCCTTGACTTGAAGTTCTTATTTTCCCTGTTCATGTGAAGTGAGTCATTGCTAAGTCTACCTTTCTTGGGGGAACAGCTTTTGCAACCTGCTCCCTGTTAGTGCAAGTTTGGGGTGCTAAGACTTCTTTTATGGGCTAGTTTTTCTTTATCTTCGTGGGCAAATTCACGGATTTTTTTGGTACTACAACTCCTTAAAAACTCATGGGATTTGTGCACTATATGCTTACAAGTTAGTTTCATGTGCTAGTAATCATCAACCAAAGTTCTTTCTCATATATATAATTCTCAAGCCTGATTTATCCCATTGCATCCTCATCTTAATGCCTCTTTCTCTCAACTTGTGGGGGCTGTTTTGAGGTCATTTGAAACAATTTGAGTCCTTTGTGGAATTGCTAAGAATTAATGGGCCTTTTCCACTCAAAGCCTTTTTCCATTTTACTTAGTACTTTCTGGGGTTCTGAAGCTGTTGGCTTTTTCAGCCTTGTGAGCCTTCAAATTTTTGCATTCACTTTAATCCTGGAAATTTACCCAGAACTTCTTAATCCTTGCCTTAACTGCAGTCTTCCTCACAATAACTTGCTATAGGCAGTATATAGCAAATGATACACACTAACATCTCCTCTCTTTTCAACTATTTCCCCTGGGACTAGTCTCAGGAGACTCCTGATCAGCCTTCCAGATTGTTGCATAGAGCAGCACTTTTTATCAACTGTCTTGCCAAGACAAAACAGGGTTCTCTTACCTTCTAGCCATCCACCACCTGAGTGCTAACCCAATGCCAAATATTGGGGGTTTTGTTCTAACAGGGTAATGTAGGGTAATGGTTAGGATTTAGGATAATGTTAGCTGTTGTAACAAATTAGCCCCAAATTTCTTTGACTTCATGTATTAATAAGTTTATTTCCTCTGACATGAAAAGTCAAAGTTGTTGTTCCTGTTTGGTGTGTGTGGGTTCTGCCGATCATGATCATGCAGAGAGACTCATGCTGAGGGAGGTTTTGCTCTCACTTACCTTCAGTGTGTGTCTTCCAACTTTGCTTGGAATTTCGACTTTGGCCTTGCAGAAGTTGGAAGAGCATGGAGATGTACACAAAGGAAATTTATGTGGACCAGGTCTGTAGTGTGTTTGTCCCTTTCACTATGCTCATGCAACTACATTTAACACTAAGAGAGGCTGGAAAAAGTAATCTAGCTGTGCACTTGGGAATCAGAGAAGATGGATTTGAAGCATAGCATTCGCAGTCTCTGCTCTAGTGCCTTAAGCAAGGAGTTTTTCTTATGTACAAGAAGTCTCAGAGTAGGTTGTTGAAAGCTGGTGTGCTGATCCTACGATGACAATAGAGACTGTTTTTTCTCCCCTACTCCCTTTTCTTCAAGAAAAAAAAAAAAAAAAAGCCCTCGCCTGAGATTTCTGGCAATGACTTATCGTCCAGACCTGAATTAAGTGACCATTGTTAGTAGCAAGGGAGGCTGGGAAATTGGAGATTTTAGCCAGGCACATTTCTCCTCTGTTTAAAATTGGTTCATTTAGTATGGATGAAGAGGAGAATGACATTGGGTAAGTCATTAGCAGTGTCTTCCTCAAAGCATAATATGACTTCCATATTCTAGGGAAACATCGTTCCCTGTACAGACCTCTTTTTCTCTCAGGAAGTAGCATATAAAACACTCCTATCTTCTAGAAACATTCAGAAATGTATATTTGAAATAAGTCAGTACCTTGCACCGTGCCTGGAACATAGTAAGTAGTTAATTCTTTTTTTGTTGTTTTTGTTTTGTTTTGTTTTCTTTTTTGGGTTCGCAGGCCTCTCACTGTTGTGGCCTCTCCCATTGCGGAGCACAGGCTCCGGACGCGCAGGCTCAGTGGCCATGGCTCACGGGCCCAACCGCTCCGCGGCATGTGGGATCTTCCCGGACCAGGGCACAAACCCGTGTCCCCTGCATCGGCAGGCAGACTCTCAACCACTGTGCCACCAGGGAAGCCCAGTAGTTAATTCTTTATCAGAATAGTTAACCAAATGAGTAAATACATCAGTACACCTGTCTGACTGGAGGAGTCAAAAGTAGATGTCCTTTGACAACTGTCACCAACAAATGTGCAAGTCCAGCTATGTAATGAATAGAGTGAGATTGTTACTGTCTATATACAAACTATTTCCCCTAGATATTTTTCTTATTTATGAGGTAGTTTATGCCTTCTAAGTTCTTAACAATTTGCATTCAAGTTTCTTCTCTCTCTTTTATATTCCTAGAGAAAACTTAAAAAAAAAAGAAAAACTCAAACAAAACCCCAAAGAAGTCCATAAAAAAGAAGTCACCCAAAAGAGTGAAAAATATATTTAGTAAAGAACTCTAAGCCTCTAGAAAGCAAAGACAGTACTTGGGGGCGGGGGGGGCTGGCAGGGGGAGAATACTGTTATGAAACCAATAAAATAAAAAGCTAACTTATTTTTTCTTTTGACTGAAATAGATTGATTGTGCAAACACTGATTATTACCCTGCCTAGAAAAATTTGTCTAGTCAGAAATAGCAAATGCCATGACTACATGTCCATGAGTCTCTCTCTTTTTGTTTTATCTGGTGGTTAATACATAGAGGGACAGGTACGTGAGAGGTACATGCTATGTGCCACTGTTGATGTGGCCAAAGCCACTTCACGGTTTCACTTTGGAAGCCACAAAAGACTTCCTGTGATGTCAGGCAGCCTGTAATAACCCAAATAATGGCCCCCAAATGCACATCTCTGACGTAAGCTGCCATTATCAAGCGATAATTATTTCTTCTTTATAGGAGTCAGCCTGCCAATCACTCTGACATGCTTTTAGTTTGTTCAACAGTACACGTTTTTCTTTTGCTTTTCCAGGGAAAGTCTTTGACAGACTTCGTTACTTTCAGTGCCCGTCACTGCCTTGTTGGAAGTCTGTAGCATCAAAGTGAGAAAAAAGTATCTTGACAAGCTCACCTCTCTTTGTGAATCCCTTGGACACTTGGGCACTGGTGTGCTCTGAATCCAGGATTGTGCTGGGGAAGCAGTAAGCTGATGGCTGTGGAATGTGCCCTTGGAAATGGGATGTCCCGAAGGTGGGGAATTTCAGCCAGGTGTTGGCATTGAAGAAGATCTAAGCAAATTCCTCCCGGATTTATATATAGAGATATATTTTTCCTAAAATTAAAAACCTGCATTGTGAAAATTCTTGTAGGAAAACAAAACAGGAAAACATTTTGACTTAGCTTGTCAGGAAACATACAACTTATTTCAGGTTGTATTTTTTGAAGACGCATATTTTAAAAATATAACAAAAACAAAATTGACACTAATTTTAACACCTGCTGGATAGGGAATTTAGAGTATTGTTTGAAAATGGACCTACCTAGGGGTTATTATGTTTCTCTTGCTTTCTCTGGCTCCACAATTCCAGAACAATATATACATTAAAAACTTTGTTCTGCTTCATAGAGACTAGCCTTTCTCTGTTAAACTGTGTTTTGGAGGTGCCGTATGTATCCACCACGGATATAATTTCTGATTCTCTGGTTCCTTTTAAAAGTCGCTATTGTAGTTGACACAGCTTGCCTTCATCCTCCAGGGTATTCTGTAGATCTCATATTTCCTTAACTTTTGCCCCAGGCTGCTGAGTTTTTGAAGAAAATTTTAAAAGTTGGTGATATAAATTTCAATTTATTTCCTATCGTCCATGTTTTTTTTTTCAAAACAAACATATACATTTTCTTGTTTTGTGTTGTGTCTTATTAATAGGGCAACATGATGCTAGGGGCCTGCTATTTTAACCCTTTTCTCCCGCCTACTGGGAAAATTACCTGTATGGAATAATGGTACCTTCATTCATACCATGGACAGTAACACCTGACAACTGGGAGGTACACTTCCCTCCTTCCCATTCTCCATATCCACTCAGTTATCAAGGCCTGTGGATTTTTACTTCCAAATGTCTTCATAATCTGTTCCTTAATAGATACCTGCTGCTGTATTCTTGGTCCAGTCTAACATCACTCTCTCAGCTAGACCACGGCAATAACTTCATTACTGACCCTTGTTCATATTTACCTCATTCAGCATTCAGCCAGAGTAGTCCTCTCTAAATGCATATCGAAGATGTCATCTTCATGCCTAAGATCTCTCAATGACTTTATCTAAAGACATAGACAAAAATCCTTAACATAGCCTAACAGGCCTGCATGTCTTCATTTCATTCTTCTCCTTCTGAACTTGTGTCTTTCTTGAAAATAACCTGCTTCTTTGCCCCTCAAGGCCTTCTTGCTTTTCCATTTTTTTTGATCTCTCTTGTCCCTCTGAGCTGACGGGAGCTTGAGCCTTGTAAATTGACCTTAAAAATTTATGTGACTTGTATAGTGGCCCTGGAGCTGTGGGATTCCGAGTCTTTGGTTTACAAATATCTCTAGGCCTTTTTGCTTTGCTTCCACTAGGTGCTGTGCAACAAACTGGTAGTCCTGCCCTTTGGATGAGTCCACACAAGTTACTTGGGTGCCTTTCTTTAAATCTTGAATGTTACACAAGCCCCATCTGCCCTGGCCTAAGAAACCAGGACATGTTACTCCAGTTGATGATTCCTAGTTGGAACAATACAGCAAATGAGTCTCTAAAAGTGTCATTTTGGGGACTGTATAATGTGTCTGCTGGAGCTGAGTTTGTTTACACTTTGCCAGTGTCATCATTTACAAACTTCAAAAAACACATTGACAAATTCCCTAGCTGTTTTGGCAGTGCTTCCATCAATCACCCAACTAATAGCACCAACATTTCTCCTGGGCTATTATAGTCACTTCAATCGCTGCTGCTTCAGCTTTGGGAGAAGATAAATCAGAAGGGGTTCTTTTAGATGGTCTCAAGTACAACACCATTTTTTATTAAGAGATGCTTCTCTCCTCACTCTTTTCTCCTTGCCCTTCCTCCAACTTCCCATAAACAATTTTTTCTGCTTTGTCCCGCCTTAGATAAAGTAATCTAGATCTATGGCTTTCTTTTAGAGACCCCTTTGCAATATTATTGGGTAATGGGTCCATTTATTATTTTGGATTTTTGTGTGTGCTCTTTAGTTACTCTGTGCAGTCCTCTCAAATCAATAAGTGTATTGTGTTTCTGCCGGCAACAGGTGCCTCGCTTCCCAGGCCCAACACACTCTCAGAGAGCGGCTCACATGTCTAATGACCACAGCATGAAAACCTGAAACCCTTTTGCCTTTCAACCAGGTTCTTTGTGTGGCAGCGTCAGGCAGCAGCTGTATCTCTAAGACTGAGTGGCTAGAGTATCCCTGCTCTTTCACTTTTATCGTCTCCTTCTCTTACTAAAGCCTCACACCCCTTTTCACAAGGAATAAATATTACAAATACTCAGCTGCTACATCACCTCTGCAGATTTGTTTCTCTTGGGGTTACAGTCCTTCCTTATTTTCTGTGTTCAAAGCTTGTCTTTTTTTCCTCACAAACTGACCTATATTAAGCAAGAGTATATTTAAAAAAAAAGAAAGAAAGAAAGAGAGAGAGAGAAAGAAAGAAAGGGAGGGAGGGAGGGAGGGAGGAAGGGAGGAAGGAAGGAAGGAAGGAAGGAAGGAAGGAAGGAAGGAAGGAAGGAAGGAAGGAAGAAAGAAAAAGCAGAAAGAAACCAGCCGACCTCTTCCAACTTCCTCATCATTAAGAAGCATGACCACAGAGTCTCCCTTCACTGCACACACATTCAGAATCTGGACAGTGAAAGGGGAGTGTCTGCCAAACTTGGCAGATCAGGTGAGGAGGGCTGGCAGGGGATCTGCTGCCCAGCTGGAGTGTTTGCTGGCTGTGGTGCCAACTGCAGGGCCAAACAAACCGTAAGACTGCATTTCAAGTTGCTGCCTGAGAGATACTGTTAACTCCATCACTGAGGGCTCTATTCATTCTAAATGATCCATGGTCCTGGACAAAGCACCAACTGCAGCCTGTTGCAAATCTTGGCTCTATACCTGACCAACCTATTAATCAGAATTTTAACTGGGCCTTGGAAGCGTTTTTCTTTCATGTGTTAAGTCAGAGAGCTGATCGTGGTAGAGACTTCATGTAAATGATGCCATCAACTTGATGCATGGGGCCTTCGATGTCTGAATCTGTGGTCAAAGGGAGTATTATTTACCTTAAAAAAGTAATCCTTCTCCTGGATGCCATAACTGCTTGAGGCTGTCTTCACTATTCGCACTTTCTTTGATTGCCAGCTCTATCTTGGTGCTGAAATGACCAAATGGCAGTAATCATTTTTATGTTTGAAAGGACTTTTCTCTTTAGTTAAAAGAGAAATACCCTTGATTTTTATGTTTTTTTAAAAACAGTTTTTCCAAGATGGAATTTTTGTCTCAACTCTAAATGGTAATCAGCCTCAAGGCTGTTTTTAGTTGACCAACAATAATTAACTACTTGTGTAAGTGAAAGTATTCGTAAAAACAACTGGCTGATTAGAATTTACTGACCTCATAATGGAGGAATATTTTTGAATTCCATTTTAGCCTCAGTAACATGAGAAATCCTTAGTACAGAGAAAGAATCAACATTTGTTCCTTGTGTATATTGATGATTTTATTTATATCAGACCTAAAACTGGGGTGATGAACGTAAATATGCCAACACATTTACGGTAGACTGTTTAGAGTTGACATTTTAAATAGTATGATGTTTGTCAAACTTGAATATTGCACAGATTCCATTTAAAGGATTCAATTGATGTGTCCCTCCCATATTAACTTAAATTTGTTAAACCAGCAAAAACCTTCTTATGCATATAACTTTCTCTACTACTATAAAACCTAAACAAATTAAAACAAAACCACAAAATCAATAAAATGTAATTAACACATTAATTAAATGAGAAAGAAAATGTTGATTCTTAAAACTAAATGGGTCACTCACAGTGGAAGTGGGATACTAAACCATGCATGACTTTAGTAGAATGTGGCATGCTGATGTTAACGTGTTGTATGATCACTAGTGAACTGTGATACTGTATGGCCTTCTACGGTATGAATATATCATTTATGCCCTTTGCTTTTCTTCTTGTCCCATTGGCTCTTGACAATTACTGAGGGACTAGTTGGCCTCACCTTGATCATGAGATACATGCAAAAGCTAATTTTCAAATCATAGGACAAAAATTGGTTAGGAGGCAATTTTCCAGAAAATTCAGAATCTTTTCATAGAGTTTTAAAAATCATCAACAAAGTGAGAATACAGAATTTTAAAATTCTTATAAAAAAGTTGTTGAGTTCTGAAAATACATCCTTTAACTGTGGTTTAGAAATACTGGTTTAAAAGAGAGCATATCTAAGAGTATACCAGCCTTCACTCTTCTGCTAATCTACTAGTCATAATCCAATGAGACGTTTACTTAATCTTCTCAGACTTTAGCTATTAATTTGGTTGGTCTTATAAGACCAACCAAAAATGACACAATTCAGTTCAATACTATTATTAGGTGTCTACTGTGTGCCAGTCATGGGGTAAAATGTAGAGCAGATCAGGGAAGAAAGAATGACAGTCTATTATAAAAGAATGTGGAGATTCTGTTGACTTAAAAAAAAAGAAAACATGCACAACATAAAAGCTGTGAGTCAAGTTTATTCAGGCTTCCTGAGGACTACAGCATGGGAGACAGCCCCTCAGATAGCTCTGAGAAACTGTTTCAAGGAAGTAAAGGAGGAGGTCAGTATATACGTGATATTGGATAAGGAGGGTACATGCAATAAAGCACACATCCCAGTAGAGGGTTGCTGCTAGTCATGAGGACAGATATCTTAGTTAATGGTTTTAGTGCTTTTCTAAATATGGGAAGATGCAAGAGTTTGGGTTCATAAAATTTTCTCTTGAAAATATCTCACTATCTGAAGACCTGTTCTGCCATTTTTCCCAGAGTACAGAGTGCCTTATTCCTGATTTCTGCTCTGAACTTCTTTCAGGGTATATTAAAGGTCAGTAACTGCAGTGAGTGGTTGATGACTCAATCACTGTAGAGCCCGATGGCTAGCTACATTCTTCAGTCGGCATTTCCAATACAAACTATCCAAGTAGAATCAATTTGGAAGTTTTGATAAACTTAGTTAAAATTTAACTTTGCCCTACATAAACTGATTTTGAGAATTTTAGATTTTTATTTACAAGGATAAGATACTAATGATTTCAGCAAAGAATACCCTAGAAATTTCCTTTTAAATAATTCGAAAAAAATCTTATGTACTTAAAAATAAGCACCCATTTTTCTAAAGTTGGACAATAATTTCAAATTTTCATCAATTTCAAACCAACCTACCTTAATTGATTCTAATTACGGAAGTTTGTGTCTTTTTAAAATTCGTTGCCTTGTTTTTTCCTTTGTTTAATCTAATAGGCATGAGTTGACTGCATATAATATGCATGCATCTTCCCTTTTATTAACAGTGCATTTACAATTGTAAACTGAATGACCTACAGTATAGTTGTTGGCTTCCAGCAAGGTGGTCAAATTAGCGAATATTGAAAGGCTGTCTTTCAACTATAAAGCCATAGAGATGCTAATAACCAGGACAATTTTGATACATACCTGAACTTAAAATAATTACCTATCAGAATTCTTTCATAATCTGGAAAATAAAAGGATCCAACAAAGGGGTGAACCATGGTGAAAATAAGCTAATTCAGTTAGAATAGGCTATCTTATTATGGTTCCCATTGCATGTCCAGCTGGGGTTGTCAGAGGACTCTGTTGTAGTCTTCTAGCCCTCATAGGGACCCAGGCTGACTGAGGCTCCAACTGGGCACACGTGATTGCCAAGGCAGGAACAAGGAGACATGGTAAATAAAGTTCTGGCTTTTAAAACTTCTACAAGTAAATGATATGAATTAATTCTCTTTACATATTACTGTCTATAGAGAGTCATTTGAGCACAACCAAGTTCAGTGCATGCAGGGAAATATACAATCCGTGTGTCTAGAAAGAGAGCAGAACTGGAATATTTGTAGACATCCCTAATAAACTAAGGATTAAAAAGTTATAAGCCACACAAAGGAATTGAACTATGGCAAGAGAGAGTCATCAGGTATAAAAAGCAAAGAACCAAACAGGAAATTAGTATCTGAGTCACAATCCACACTACATAAATACCTAAGCAAACATATAAACTATGCTTACTATCATTAAGGAGGGAAAAAGGAAACTGAAACCATGAGAGAACAAGAAAAGATAAAGCAAAGAGACAGACCTTGAGCAAAGAACTAAATTAAACTGGAAGATAGATCTGAGGAAATCAACCAAAATATATTATAGAGTGATAAACAGATGGAAGATATGAGATAAACAGATGGGTGTTATCAAGGAAGTAAAAAAGTATCACAGAGTCTCCAATGACATAGCCCAACATAATTTTACCAGGAATTACAAAAAGAAAAAGAGAATAAGGGCCAGACAATATTGGAAGAGATAATGGCTGAAAAATTCCAATAGTTGAAAGATATGAGTCATTTGGTTTAAAAAAAAAAAAAAAAATATATATATATATATATATATATAGAGAGAGAGAGAGAGAGAGAGAATATCTGAGGAAGATAAAACAAATGCCCATCTAATTCTGTCACAGAAAAACTGTAGAATATGAAATACAAAGAAAGAATAATACAAGCAAACAACAGGAGGACAATAGAATGACAGCAGAGATTTCATCAGCTCATCTAAATGTCTTAAATGTAGTCTCAGGCTCCAAAAGCTTCTACTCTAGACCAAGAATGAAAATACTGTGAAAAGTTCATATACTGGAACTGTGGACTCCAGGAAATTATGGCAGCAGGAGAACAAACAAATATTTCTGGGAAATAACCTGTCTTTAAGTGAGAAATTTTATGCTATAAAAATGTTGTCTTGGGCTTCCCTGGTGGCGCAGTGGTTGAGAGTCCGCCTGCCGATGCAGGGGACACGGGTTCGCGCCCTGGTCCAGGAAGATGCCACATGCCGTGGAGCGGCTGTGCCTGTGAGCCATGGCCGCTGAGCCTGCGCGTCCGGAGCCTGTGCTCCACAACGGGAGAGGGCACAGCAGTGAGAGGCCTGCGTACCGCAAAAAAAAAAAAAAAAAAAAAAAAAATGTTGTCTTATATACTGTGAGACACTTAAGATTTTTAAAATTGCTTTTATATAAATCTTTTGAGGCCGTATTCATAGTAATTGCCTCCCATAGGAAAGGCAGTAATTATTAGCTCCATTTTAAAGATGGCAACTTTGAGAATCTTTCAGGTCAAGCAATGTTTAAAAGTCATAAACCTGGTAGGTATAAGAGGAAGGTTGAGAAACTCAGGTGCTCTGATCCTTGATTCATATTTTAAGTCAGAGTTTACATAAAGCAAATATTCAGTTATTGTATTTGCAAACTATACCACATTGAAATGGGGCATTATTGAAACAGAGGTTATCTGTCAGTTCTAAACACAGTTGTCTCAGAGAGTAACACTAGAATTGCTACATTTAGTCTTTTTTACAACAATCACTTTTGACTACAAATATTCTTTTAAGAATGCAACATGCTTCTCTAAATATTGTACAGATACTTATTTTTTAATGGCTATTGATAAGAATATATTTGGCTCAGACATACATTAGTAGGGACTTCTAAAATATAAGTTCTAGAGTTAACTTAGGATAGAAACACATGAACAGTTTGGATTCTTCTGTGAATAATGAAATCTAAGCCAAGAGTGATTTGGTTGTATTGGATGTCCTTGCCACAGATGATATGATTATTTATGCAGAAAATTGAAAAGAATTGGTAGAAAAATTATTGGAAATTAAAAAATTTCTGATGGTAGGGTATCTACACAGAAAATTGAAAGGACAGACAGATTATTAGAAATACAAAGAATTTCTGAAGGTTTTCTGATATTAAATGTTGAATAAAACCTCTTTTATAATAGTTCCATGTATCAACTTTAAATAATTGGAAATTTTTAATAATGTTAGTTCCCAAATGTGGAAAATATCAATATGCATGTGAGTCCTTACAGTAAGAGGTGGAGTCTATTTCTCCTTCCTGTGAATCTGGTTGCCCTTGTGGTAGAAGGGGGCAGATACGATGCCATGCCCATTCCAGACTCAACATTTAAGAGGGGTGGCAGATTGTTCTTTTTCTCTTCTTCTCACCTTGTGAGAAGTCAAACTACCTTGATGACACCACGCTGTTAGAAAGCACAATATATTCACACAGAGATAGAAGGAGGTTCCCAACCTAGACCCCAGCTATTATATCCATTCCACCTTAGGGACAAACATGTGAAGGAGAAAGCCATCTTGGAAATTCTAACTCTGGAAGACAGCAAATGAGGCAGAGGAATTTGCTTGCTGAGCCCAATCCAGATTAAATAATCAAAAAAATAAATAAATAAATAATACATTTGTTTAGGAAAAAAAAGAATACATTTGTGTTTTAAACCACTAGTTTATTATGCAGCAATAGATAGCTGTAACATAATGTGGTATCTAGATCTAGGGGTGCTGCTAAAACAAGGACATAAAACATGAAATTGGCTTTGTGTCTGAGCAGTGAGGGAAGGACACCTAAGTGAGGAAATTGTTGTTGGAAGGTGGTGAAAAAGAAAACCTGTTTTATCTAGTGGTGTGATGTCTGGCAGCACAATTGTCTGCAAGTACATGGAAGAAAGAAAACACACCTAATGAACTTGTAGATTTTGCTGAAGAGATTTCTAGGAAGAATTTTATAAGCTGTCTATGATAAAGTGCATGAAAAGAGAAAGAAAATAGAAAACGAACTTCTCAATTTACACCAGGACCCAGAAAAAAAAATCCAATCCAGGGCATGCTGAAATTTATACTATTTCTTATTACCAGCTTGTCCATCTGGCAAAATGTTTCAGAATAAGAGATGGCCTCAAGGAAAAGATCAAATGTAGGGAGATGTTAATAGCTTAGAATTAAGATCAAATCAAGTGTATGGCTGTGAGATCTTTTCTGAAAACATCAAGAAGATTGGAGTCAGTGCCTCAAAGACCTTCTGTGTATGGCTATGAGATCTTTTCTGAAAACATCAAGAAGATTGGAGTCAGTGCCTCAAAGACTTCCTAAGTCAGACAAAAAAGTTCTAGGAATTTTAAGTGTGTTGTCCCACAGCATTCTGACCTGCAGAGAGTGTTCTATCTAAATAATATCTGTGGGTGCAACTTTTGTCTAATGGAGTCAACTGAAGTAAAATTCCTAGAAAGCCCATCAAGCTTTTAAGACAGCTTATTGAAGGGAGCATTGCTAGTTTGAACAAAAAGAGACTTATAATACATAAATAAAAAGAAGTCTTAGGATCTCCAACCTTACATAAGCAGCAGACCCAAACAAACAAACAACAAAACAAAATGATGCAATGATGACACACACCTGATATTAAAAGATACAGAAGAGCCACAAATGTAAAATAAGGTAACAGAAGTAAATCCAAAATTATTTGTCAGAATGACAATGACAGTTTTAATATAAATAAAATGAACTTGCCTAGTTCAAGGAAAAAAAAAAGTAGACTACCAGATCTGTTTAAAAAAAGCAAAACAAAACTGGAACCCAGCTCGAGGAGAGGGGATTCAGAGCACTGCCTAAACAAGCTCCAGAAATGGACGTGAGCCGCGGCTATCAGCACGGACACCAGAGATGGGCATGAAACACTAACGCTGCTGCTGCAGCCACCAAGAAGCCTGTGTACAAGCACAGGTCACTATCCACACCTCCCCTCCCGGGAGCCTGTGCAGCCTGCCACTGCCAGGGTCCTGTGATCCAGGGACCACTTCTCCAGGAAAACATACTGTGTGCCTCAGGCTGTTGCAATGTCATGCCGGCCTCTGCTGCCACAGACTCGCCCCACATACTGTACCCCTCCGTCCCCCCTGGCCTGAGTGAGCCATAGCCCCCTAATCAGCCGCTACTTTAACCCCGTGTTGTCTAGACGGGGAACAGATGCCCTCAGGCGACCTACACGCAGAGGCAGGGCCAAATCCAAAGCTGAACCCCAGGAGCAGTGTGAACAAAGAAGAGAAAGGGAAATTTCTCCTAGCAGCTTCAGGAGCCGTGGATTAAATCTCCACAATCAACTTGATGTACCCTGCATCTGTGGAATACCTGAATATACAATGAATCATCCCAAACTTCAGGCAGTGGACTTTAGGAGCAACTGTAGACTTGGGGTTTGCTTTCTGTGTCTAATTTGTTTCTGGTTTTATGTTTATTTTAGTTTAGTATTTAGAGCTTATTATCATTGGTAGATTTGGTTATTGATTTGGTTGCTCTCTTCCTTTTATTTTATATATATATTTTTTCCTTTTTCTCTTTTTGTGAGCATGTGTGTGTATCCTTCTTTGTGTGATTTTTTCTGTATAGCTTTGCTTTTACCATTTGTCCTAGGGTTCTGTCTGTCTGTTTGTTTGTTTCTTTCTTTCTTATTTACTGGATAGTTTTTAGTGCTTGTTATCATTGGTAGATTTGTTTTTTGGTTTGGTTGCTCTCTTCTTTTTTTTAAATTACTTTTTAAATTTTTAATATTTTTTCATTTTAATAACTTTATTTTATTTTATTTTATTTTTTCTTCCTTTCTTTCTTTTTCTCCCTTTTCTTCTGAGCTGAGAGTCTGAGAGGGTCTTGGTGCTCCAGCCAGATATCAGGCCTGAGCCTCTGAGGTGGGAGAGCCGAGTTCAGGACATTGGTCCACCAGAGACCCCCTGGCCCCATGTAATATCATATGGTGAAAGGTCTCCCAGAGATCTCCATCTCAACGCTAAGACCCAGCTCCACTCAACAGCCATCAAGCTACACTGCTGGACACCCAATGCCAAACAACTAGCAAGACAGGAACACAACTCTCTACCCATTAGCAGAGAGGCTGCCTAAAATCATAATAAGTTCACAGACACCCCAGAACACACCACCGGACGCGATCCTCCCACCAGGAAGAGAAGATCCAGCCTCATCCACCAGAAAACAGGCATCAGTCACATCCACCAGGAAGCCTACACAACCGACTGAACCAACCTTACCCACTGGGAGCAGACACCAAAAACAACAAGAACTACAAACCTGCAGCCTGCGAAAAGGAGACCCCCAAAGCAGTAACTTAAGCAAGATGAGAAGACAGTGAAATACACAGCAAATGAAGGAGCAAGGTAAAAACCCACCAGACCAAACAAATAAGAGGAAATAGGCAGTCTACCTGAAAAACAATTCAGAGCAATGATAGCAGAGATGATCCAAAATCTTGGAAATAGAATGGAGAAAATACAAGAAACGTTTAACAAGGACCTAGAAGAACTAAAGAGCAAACAATGATGAACAACACAATAAACGAATTTAAAAATTCTCTAGAAGGAATCAATAGCAGAATAACCAAGGAAGAAGAACGGATAAGTGACCTGGAAGATAAAAGAGTGGAAATAACTACTGCAGAGCAGAATAAAGAAAAAAGAATGAAAAGAATGGAGGACAGTCTCAGAGACCTCTGGGACAGCATTAAACCACCAACATTCGAATTACAGGAGTCCCAGAAGAAAAAGAGAAAAAAAAGGGACTGAGAAAATATTTGAAGATATTATAGGTGAAAACTTCCCTGATATGGGAAAGGAAATAGTCAATAAAGTCCAGGAGGCACAGAGAGTCCCATACAGGATGAACCCAAGGAGAAACAAGCCAAGACACATATTAATCAAACTGTCAAAAATTAAACACGAAGAAAAAAAATTAAAAGCAGCAAGGGAAAAGCAACAAATAACATAAAAGGGAATCCCCATAAGGTTAACAGCTGATCTTTCAGCAGAAACTGCAAGCCAGAAGGGAGTGGCAGGCCATATTTAAAGTGATGAAAGGGAAAAACCTACAACCAAAATTACTCTACCCAGCAAGGTTCTCATTCAGATTCCACAGAGACATTAAAACCTTTACAGACAAGCAAAAGTTAAGAGAATTCAGCACCACCAAACCAGCTTTACAACAAATGCTAAAGGAACTTCTCTAGGCAAGAAACACAAGAGAAGGAAAAGACCTACAATAACAAACCCAAAACAATTAAGAAAATGGTAATAGGAACATACATATCGGTAACTACCTTAAATGTACCTGGATTAAATACTCCAAACAAAAGACATAGACTGGCCGAATGGATACAAATAAAAACCCATATATATGCTGTCTACAAGAGACCCACTTCAGATCTAGAAACGTATACAGACTGAAAGTGAGGGAATGGAAAAAGATATCCCATGCAAATGGAAATCAAAAGAAAGCTGGAGTAGCAATTGTCATATCAGACAAAATATACTTTAAAATAAAGACTACTACAAGAGACAAAGGACACTACATTATGATCAAGGGATCAATCCAAGAAGAAGATATAACAATTGTAAATATTTATGCACCCAACATAGGAGCACCTCAATACATAAGGCAAATGCTAACAGCCATAAAGGGGGAAATCAACAGTAACACAATCACAGTAGGGGACTTTAACACCCCACTTTCACCAATGGACAGATCATCCAAAATGAAAATAAGGAAACACAAGCTGTAAAGGATTCATTGAACAAGATGGACTTTGAATAATTGGAATTATTCATAGCACATTCATAGGACATTCCATCCAAAAAGAACAGAATATTCATAGGACATTCCATCCAAAAAGAACAGAATACACTTTCCTCTCAAGTGCTCATGGAACATTCTGCAGGATAGATCATATCTTGGATCACAAAACAAGCCTAAGTAAATTTAAGAAAATTGAAATTGTATCAAGTATCTTTTCTGACCACAATGCTATGAGACTAGATATCAATTACAGGAAAAAAATATGTAAGAAATACAAACACATGGAGGCTAAACAATACACGACTTAATAACCAAGAGATCACTGAAGAAATCTAAGAGGAAATCAAAAAATAACTAGCAACAAATTACAATGAAAACACGATGACCCAAAACCTATGGGATTCAGCAAAAGTAGTTCTAAGAGGGAAGTTTATAGCAATACAATCCTCCCTCAAGAAACAAGAAACATCTCAAATAAACAACCTAACCTTACGCCTAAAGCAATTAGAGAAAAAAGAACAAAAAAAACCTAAAATTAGCAGAAGGAAAGAAATATAAAGATCAGATCAGAAATAAATGAAAAAGAAGTGAAGGAAACAATAGCAAAGATGAATAAATCTAAAAGCTTGTTCTTTGAGAAGGTAAACAAAATTGATAAACCATTAGCCAAACTCATAAAGAAAAAAAGGGAGAAGACTTAAGTCAACAGAATTAGAAACCAAAAAGGAAAAGTAACAACTGACACTGCACAAATACAAAGGATCATGAGAGACTACTATGAGTAACTATAGTCCAATAAAATGGACAAACTGGAAGAAATGGACAAATTCTTAGAAAAGCACAACCTTCAGAGACTGACCCTAGAAGAAATACAGAATATAAACAGACCAATCATTACACTGAAATTGAGGCTGTGATTAAAAATCTTCCAACAAACAAGAGCCCAGGACCAGATGGCTTCACAGGCAAATTTTATCAAACATTTAGAGGAGAGCTAACACCTATACTTCTCAAACTCTTCCAAAATATAGCAGAGGGAGGAACACTCCCAAACTCCTTCTACGAAGCCGCCATCACCCTGACACTAAAATCAGACAAAGATGTCACAAAGAAAGAAAACTACGGGCCAATATCACTGATGAACATAGATGCAAAATTCCTCAACAAAATACTAGCAAACAGTATCCAACAGCACATTTAAAAGATTGTATACCATGATCAAGCAGGGTTTATCCCAGAAATGCAAGGATTCTTCAATATACACAAATCAATAAATGTGATACACCATATTAACAAAATGAAGGAGAAAAACCATATGATCATCTCAGTAGATGCAGAAAACGCTTTCAACAAAATTCAATACCCATTTATGATAAAAACCCTCCAGATAGTAGGCATAGAGGGAGCTTACCTCAACATAATAAAGGCCATATGTAACAAACCCACAGCCAACATCGTTCTCGATGGTGAAACCCTGAAACCAATTCCTCTAAGATCAGGAACAAGACAAGGTTGTCCACTCTTACTGCTGTTATTCAACATAGTTTTGGAAGTTTTAGCCACAGCAATGAGAGAAGAAAAAGAAACAAAAGGAATCCAAATCAGAGACGAAGAATTAAAGCTGTCACTGTTTGCAGATGACATGATACTATACATAGAGAATCCTAAAGATGCTACCAGAAAACTACTAGAGCTAATCAATGAATTTGGTAAAGAGGCAGGATACAAAATTAATGCACAGAAATCTCTGGCATTCCTATACACTAGTGATGAAAAATCTGAAAGAGAAATTAAGGAAACAGTCCAATTTACCATTGCAACAAAAAGAATAAAATATCTAGGAATAAACCTACCTAAGGAGACAAAACACCTGTATGCAGAAAACTATAAGACAGTGATGAAATTAATTAAAGGTGATACAAACAGATGGAGAAATATACCATGTTCTTGGATTGGAAGAATCAACATTGTGAAAATGACTGTACTACCCAAAACAATCTACAGATAAAATGCAAATGAATCTATCAAACTGCCAATGGCATTTTTCACAAAACTAGAACAAAAAATTTCACAATTTGTATAGAAACACAAAATACCCTGAATAACCAAAGCAATCTTGAGAAAGAAATACTGAGCTGGAAGAATCAGGCTCCCGGACTTCAGACTATACTACAAAGCTACAATAATCAAGACAGTATGGTACTGGCACAAAAACAGAAACATAGATCAATGGAACAGGATAGAAAGCCCAGAGGTAAACCCATGCACATGTGGTCACCTTATCTTTGATAAAGGAGGCAAGAGTATACAGTGGAGAAAAGACAGCATCTTCAATAAGTTGTGCTGGGAAAACTGGAGAGCTATATGTAAAAGAATGAAATTAGAGCACTCCCTAACACCATCCAAAAAAGTAAACTCAAAATGGATTAAAGACCTAAATGTAAGGCCAGACACTATAAAATTCTTAGAGGAAAACAGAGGCAGAACACTCTATGACATAAATCACAGCAAGATCCTCTTTGACCCACCTCCTAGAGAAATGGAAATTTTAAAAAATATATACAAATGGGACCTAATGAAACTTAAAAGCTTTTGCACAGCAAAGGAAACAATAAACAAGACGAAAAGACCACCCTCGGAATGGGAGACAATATTTGCAAACAGAACAACGGACAAAGGATTAATCTTCAAAATATATAAGCAGCTCATGCAGCTCAATATCAAAAAAACAAAAAACCCAATCCAAAAATGGGCAGAAGACCTAAATAGACATTTCTCCAAAGAAGGTATACAGATTGCCAACAAACACATGAAAGGATGCTCAACATCACTAATTATTCGAGAAATGCAAATCAAAGCTACAATGAGGTATTACCTCACACCAGTCAGAATGGCCATCATCAAAATATTTACAAACAATAAATTCTGGAGAGGTTTTGGAGAAAAGGGAACCGTCTTGCACTGTTGGTGGCAATATAAATTGATACAACCACTATGGAGAATAGTATGGAGGTTCCTTAAAAACTAAAAATAGAACTACCATATGACCCAGAAATCCCACTACTGGGCATATACTCTGAGAAAACCATAACTCAAAAAGAGTCATGTACCACAAAGTTCATTGCAGGACTATTTACAATAGCCAGGACATGGAAGCAACCTAAGTGTCCATCGACAGTTGAATGGATAAAGAAGATGTGGCACATATATACAATGGAATATTACTCAGCCATAAAAAGAAATGAAATTGAGTTATTTGTACTGAGTTGGATGGACCTAGAGACTGTTATACAGAGTGAAGTAAGTCAGAAAGAGAAAAACAAATACTGTATGCTAACACATATATATGGAATCTAAAAATAAAAAACAAATGGTTATGACAAACCTAGGGGCAGGACAGGAATAAAGACACAGATGTGGAGAATGGACCTGAGGACACAGGGAAGGGGAAGTGTAAGCTGGGCCGAAATGAGAGAGTGACTTGGACATATATACACTACCAAATGTAAAATTGATAGCTAGTGGTAAGCAGCCGCATAGCACAGGGAGATCAGCTTGGTGCTTTGTGTCCACTTAGAGGGGTGGGATAGGGAGGGTGGAGGGAGATGCAAGAGGGAGGAGAAATGGGGATATATATATATATATATATATATATATATATATGTATAGCTGATTCACTTTGTTATACAGCAGAAACAAACACAGCATTGTAAAGCAATTATACTCCAATAAAGTGTTAAAAAAAAAAAAAAGAAATGAAAAGAAACTGAAACCCAACCCTACACAGAATGTAAGAGACCTGTTTAAAAATTGACTATGAAAGATGATGGAAGAGATGAGAAAGTGTATCCAAGTCCAATGAAACCAAAATTGCAAGGTTAGCAAAATTCCTATCATAGAAAAAATTAAACAAAGCTAAACAATATGGAAAAGAGAATATTTAAGGGAATTGCCCACAATAGAGATATAATTGTCGTGACCGCTAGTATAAACAACAAGACAATATAATTTTGTGTGTACAGGTTTGGGAAAATCAACATACTAATGCACTGTTTCAAAAGTAGAATCTTAAATTATCAAATGTGTTAATTTGTAGAATTGCCTTATTTGTAAGCTATATGAGGATGACTTTTCCTGTCTCAGTCAAGTTTAAGATTTATAATCTCAAGACAATGAAAATGTCTTACTTCATGATATGGACTATACACTATAAACTATGGACTATACACTATAAATTACCTTTTTTCTTTTTTTTTTTTAGCTTAGACGGATTTTCATTGGGTTTCCATCACTTGCAATAAAAAGTAAAAGGCGTCCCAACTAACACATATGGCATATGGATATTATTAATCAACTGGACATGTAATTGCTGGGGGAAATGCTCTATGCAATATCTATACCAGTTCTCATCAAAAGCTAAAAATGTGAAATACAACTAGTAAGTAAATTCAGGCAATAACGGGTCAATAAATGGTAAAGACATATTTGTAGTGTATTATTTTGGTGCAAGTTTTTTTTTTTAATTTTTATTTTATATTCGAGTATAGCTGATTTACAGTTTTGTGATTGTTTCAGGTATACAGCAAAGTGATTTAGTTATACATATACATATATTCTTTTTTAGATGGATTATTACAGAGTATTGAGTAGACTTCCCTGTGCTATACAGTAGGTCCTTGTTGATTTATATATATATATATATATATTTTTTTTTTTTTTTTTGCGGTACGCGGGCCTCTCCCGTTGTGGAGCACAGGCTCCAGACGCGCAGGTTCAGTGGCCATGGCTCACGGGCCCAGCCGCTCCATGGCTTATGGGATCTTCCCGGACCGGGGCACGAACCCGTATCCTCTGCATTGGCAGGCGGACTCTCAACCACTGTGCCACCAGGGAAGCCCAATTATAATTTTTATATATAGTAGTGTGTATATTTTAATCGCAACCTCCTAGTTTATCCCTCCCCCGTGACTTTTCCCCTTTGGTAACCATAAGTTTGTTTTCTAAGTCTGTGAATCTGTTTCTGTTTTGTAAATAAGTTCATTTGTATCAGTTTTTAGATTCCACATGTAAGTGATATCATATGATATTTGTCTTTCTCTAACTTACTTCACTTAGTATGATAATCTCTAGGTCCATTCATGTTGCTGCAAATGACATTGCTTCATTATGGCTGAGCAATATCCCATTGTATATATGTTTCACACCTTCTTTATCCATTCCTCTGTCGATGGACATTTAGGTTGCTTCCATATCTTGGCTATTGTAAATAGTGCTGCAGTGAACATTGGGGTGCATGCATCTTTTCGAAGTATGGTTTTCTCTGGATATATTGGTGCAAGGTTTTTTGCCAGATTTGTTGAGGCCACTCACAATGATTACCCAGTTAATGCTTCAGGAACTGAATTGAGAATCCTTTTGTCACCAAATAAGTCCCTTGTTTGAAAAGACATCAAGAAAACAATTCATGGAAAGCAACTGCTTTGCAGAAAGAACTTAAATCAGTTCTTGGGACTTAAACTATTAGAGTAGCCAGACTTCGAAGTGTTCACCAAAGAAGCAGGAGATAATGAGGGAGAGATAATACGATTGCATTTGGATTTGGTGATTTCAAGATTAACTTGAAACTAGGAATTATATGGGGAAAAAAGAAGCTCTTTTTAGATATTTAATCAAGTGAGGTGCTTTTCATCCAGCCACTTACAGCTGGATATACCAGTTATAAGATATGTGTAAGTACATATACATACATACATATGTATACCTATTGTGGGGAAACTCGTCTTTAATAGTAGAATAAGACATTATGGAATACATATGAAATAATTCTGTTAGAAGTCTACAGTCCTCATCTTACAGCTTATAACCTTGACTTTATCATAATACTATCTTATCACTCACAAATCCTGAGGATGCTCAAACCATCGTCATTTACTGAAGGAAATTCTTAGTTTATCACCTTCATTCAAAATGGCATTTCCTATCTATTCCAGCCCTACTCCGGAGTTGATTTTGAAGTTATTTACCCTGCATTCTCAATGTGATACGTTCCTTCAGTTGACCCTAGCAGAGCATTGCAATCAATCAGGTGCCAGTGGACAGGACCCACATTTAGTTTTGCTACCTAAAACTGTTGTCAATAGATTTTTGATCATCACCGTGCTTAGGAAGCTAAATCCTTTTCCCTCTAGTCCTATAATTTCCCTAGTCCCAGTGGCTAGGTTTCTGCAGGAGTTCTGTGGAGCTGTTTGTCTGGGGCCCTAACTATCTGTGTAGCCCTTTTTCCCTGGTATGAAATATAGTGCAAGGTTTCTTTGCCAGATTTATTGAGGCAACTCAAAAAATTTGTTGAGGTCCTCATAGCTCCAGCTAATTTGGGGTTCCTGTTTCAGTGCAAATAAACTGACTCCCTTTCTCTGGCAGCAAGATGGTCTTGCCCAGTGGAATATGTGTTACCTTTGTCAGAACCTACTGCCATGTGCCAGCCCGTCAGGTTGAACTCTAGATATTTATGCCAGTCAAGGTCAGAGCTGAGAGTGTCAGGTTGTTTGACATTGTGATATGGGAAACTGGATACATACATATAGTCACTTATCAATTGGAACCCAGAATTTGCCTTTTCTTTCTGCTGCTGTTTCTGTTTATCTGTTTTAAAAAATACAGACAAGCTTTGAGACCCATGGATTATGACATTTGATTTCTGCTGCTTCTGATTCCAAGTCTATGTCATATATCCCTGATATTCTAACTATGAAATTAATGTAAGGTAAACTTGAGAAAATACTTGATAAATAGGATTTTTCACAGATTAATAATTTATTTAGAAAAAAGTAAAAGCAGAATTAGAATTTGCAGTGTTACCTTTTAAGAAAATTGAATCAAAAAAGCTGACCTTTAGCTTCCCAAAGATATAATTTATGCAAACCATAATGTACACTTGCTCGAAAATAAAGGCAGAGATTAAGTGTGCTTGAACTATACAATTTCTATCACGTTTTGCTTCCAGAAAAGGAAAGTGATGTTGATTGATTTCATCACCTTTAAAAAAAAAAAAAATTCTACCCTGAATTTAGAAGTTAAATAGTGCTTGCCTTTGAACTTAGGAATGTTTTCAGGACTTTCAAATTCTATATTCCACATTGTAGTGAACAAAAATCATTGTATCTTACTGCTTCTTGTTCCCCTAAGTTTGTTGGGGTGATTTAGCTTTGACACAATTTACCAAAAAGGTACTAAGACTCTGATTTCTTATTACTCACAAATAATTGATTATAAGAACACTATCAGGCACAAACTGATTAAGGGACTGTGGTGCTATCAAGGGACTCAAGAATTCTATCATTTAGCATTTACGATTGGTACAAATTACAAACTTCTTTTGATATTTAAAAACTCAATCTCCACTTTAAATTATGATTCTACAAACTAGAGCACAAGAGCTCCTTGCTCGATAGCTATTAACTACTTATCTACAAGTCAAGAGGAGTTATCGAAAGCTCTGAGTCTCATTTATTATACATTTTAGTATCATCTCCCTGTAAAATTTTTAATATTGAAAGATTTCCCTGATTTACTACTTCATGATGAACAGATTATATAATTAAAAGTTTGAGATCTGTATTATCTAAGGTCTTAAATTGGGTGTTATACCAATTAGGAATTCATTAAGCTGTAAGTAACACCAGCCCAATTTACAGTGCCTTAAAAGAATTGGGGTTTATACTTGGTACATCACAAAAGGCCTAGAAGTAGTGCTTTGATTTAGTGCTTTGATGGTAAAAGGGCCAGGATCTCTTGACATTTCCCTTAAATGTGTCATTTCTTGGCCACAAGAAGGGTACTGCATTTTCAAACAACACAAACGTGTTTAACGTAAGGGGTTACCTCTTTCTGAGCCCTTTTGTCAGACAGGGAAAGGTTTCCCAGGAACATCTCCATACATCTCACTTGCCAGTGATAAGTCACATGTCCAAGGGAAGCTGGGAAATTGTCAACAGGTGGTCATGATTGGCTTTGTCCAATCATGATCTATCACCTTGGGCTAGAAGACAGATATTTCATTTGCATAGGATGTGCTAATGACAAACACAATAAATAAACTATCTGAGGAATTTCATCTCCTGATGGTTGAACCCAAAATTATACCCTTTATAAAATACTCACCTAACAGTCATCATTATAGGGGCTGATGATCATGATCTAATCTTAGCTTCACTGCATATCATATATTTGAAAAATCTTAACATGAAAGCATGTGTATCAGCTTGACACAGGGTTTGACAGAAAAATAAATGGTAAAGCTAAAAAATAGACCATAATCTCTCAAGAGAATCCATTTTTCCTGTGAGAAGAGACCAAAACAATCTTAGTTGATAATGCATATTTACTTTGCAAGATAATTTCAGGGACTACATCTCAAAATGTCTCAAGTACTTTTAGTTGAGATATTCTGCTTCAAACATCTGCTGCTGTTATACTTACAATTCTGTTATACTTGCAATACAGACTTTTCATTTCACTATAAACTCTGATGGGTGTGCCTTCCTTTCATTTCAGTTTAATGAATTTGTGAAAAAAAAGGTGTCTTTGCCTCTACAGATAGACGCAGTCTTTCTTTCCTAAATGTTCATACACTATATAATATAATAATAGCTAATATTCATTCAGTACTGACCATATGCTAGGCATGGTATTAACTCATTTTATACTGACACTAATTCTGTGTGATACACCCTTTTAATGTTGGCTTTATAGATATAGGTAAATGAGGCACAGAGAGATTCACAGACTTTCCATATTTATACAGATAGTGAAAGGTAGAGTTGGAATTCAGACCTGGGCTGGCTCTAGAGCCCAAGTTCTTAACCACCACTTAGGAGAGATTTTGTTTATTCTGCTTCCTTGGAGGCAGTATACATTGTTTGTTTATGTCAGGATCAACATTTTTAATGATCCCATCAAAGTCAGCTTGTACTTAACTTTTAGAAGTGATTGGCTTGTAATTGACATGTTTATTTTATTTACTTAAAAACTATTTGATTTAACTTCAGACTTTTTAAAATATTATTTTATATATATAATGTCTAATAGAATGCCTAATTTTAAATATCAGAAAGAGGGACTGAAACATAAGTGTGTTTCATCTAACTAAGGATGTAGATTCCTAGGGACTGTGCTATACTTTGGGGGGATTTTTGATGTTTTGAGAATCTTTTACTGATAGTTGCCTAAGGATATAACAGTTTAGTGAACATATAAGAGATACGCTCTTATTTAAAAAAAAACAAAACTGTGAGTTTTATCACTGAATGCATGCTATCATTAAATGGTTGGGTACTTTTTCTTGGGAAATTTTAAAGAAGATACAAAGCTCATAGGAAGGTGTCTTTTCTAAAGAACTGGGAAGAAAACAGTGAGGGAGAAGAAAATATATAGACTTTGCCCTTAAATTGACTAGGACTTGAATTTCAGCTTAGTAATTGTAAACTCTAAGGTCCTGGGCACTTTTTTCTCACTCTCTCTGAGCTTCTGTTTCCCTCCCTCTCTATAAAACGTTGGTACTAGGCTCAGTTTCCCTCCTTCTCTATGAAAGGTCTGACGTATTTGTGTGTATACACACATCTATGTTTTTGCTACCAATTGTTGTGTAAGAAACCGTTCCAAAACTTAGTGACTTAAAGGAACAGTAATGTTTATTTTGCTCATAAATTTTCAATTTGGGAAGGACTCAGTGAAGACAGCTTTTCTCTATTCCACTAGGCATCAACGGCATGAGCTAGCATTATCTGAATGCTCACTCATGTGTGAGAGAGTGGATGTTGACTGTCAGTTGGGACCTCAACTGTGGCTATGGTTAGAGCACCTATATGTGGCCTTTCCAGGCGGCCCTGGTGTCTTTGTTTCAATGATGAGAGTTGCAAAACAGAGAGAGAGGCAGAATCTGAGTTGCTTAGAAGCCACACATTTTCACTTTTCCTTTTTCTATTTATTAGAAGAGAGTCACTAAGGCCAGCCCATTTTCAAGGAAAGGAGAAATTGACTCTCCTTTTTGAAGGGAGCAGTTTCAAAAACTTGTAGATATGTTTTAAAGCCACCACAATGGCATATTGCAAATGCTTAATAAATATTCATTGCTCCTTTATCTTCCTTCAGATTTTTTCACAAATCTGTTTTAGTTTAGGATGTCATTCAACCTATTATGTGCCTTGAACTATTAGGTACTGGTGAACAAGACAGACAAATTCTATTCTCTCGTGGAGTTTATAGTCAAGTACACATCTGAATAAACTACATATAATTATTCAGGTACTTCTAAACATTTATTAAGCCCCGACTATGGGAAGTGTCCTCAGGTGTGAACTTTGAAAGAGTCAGTTGTAGGGCTCATGTCCTCAGAACCTGCAGTCTAGCAGAGGGAATAGAACATGCACAGTAACAACTGTAGTAATGTAGACTGTAATAGGTATTGTAAAAGATAATATAAAGGGAGATGAGAGGTAAAGAAATAACTAGCAACTGTATGGTTCAGGGAAGGCTTCATGGAATCCATAGTATTGGGGCTGTTGTTGGAATGATTTGAATGTGCAGTATTATCTGAAAGCTCTTCCAAACCTAGTCAACAGAATTTCTTATATTTGCAAACTGTTTTACAGTTCACAAAAAGATAAGTTATGTCACCTAATTTTTCCAGTAATCATATAATTTTACATAATGTTATTTTATTATTGGCAGCATTTTATATATTATATATATTCTATGTAAAATTATGTATACATAAAATTATATATATACACATATATACAAGTATATATGTGTGTGTGTATATATATATATGTATGTGTGTGTGTGTGTATATATATATATATATATATATATAAAATCAGCAGATGAAATTGTTACCCATGGGACTTAAATAACTTAAGATTGCACAGATGGTAAAGGAAACACAAAGGGGAATAGTTAGAAATTTACCTGATGATTTGATTGGGGCTTGATCATAAAAAGCCTTGAACACCAAGCCAAAGGAGCTCAGACATCATTTGGTAACTAAAGCAGGTTTACTGGCGGCAGAGACATAAAAATAGAACTGTGCATTGGGAAAAGTATTCTGCAATCAGTGTCAAAAATAGGTCAGAATCATATTTCTTAGAGGCATGGAACCTTGTCATAACAGCAGTTTATGTCAGAGGTAATGAACCACTGACATGATGGTGGTTTTCATGAAGACAGAAAAGACTGGTGCATTTAGAAACATAGGGGGAGAAGTGACCACATTTGGGTAAGCAATGAGAACCATCAAAGTTGAAGACAAGATTTTAAGCCTAAATCATTATGACACTGACAGTGATATTGGAGAAGTGGGAGGAGTTTGTTTGTTTGCTTTATTTTGTTTGTTTTTTGCAGAACCAAGGTGATATAGCAGGTTCATTTTTATATATTAGGTTTGAGGTGTCAGTGAGCAATTCAGATGGATAGATAAAATGATAGGTTAAAATAGGGGACAAAAGCTCATGGCGGGGGATGGGGGGTGTTCAGAGATCAATTTATACATTTGCAAATTAAACTTAGAGTGAAAGGTGAGTTTGACAGTATTGCCAAATAATAGAGTTTAAGAAGAAAGAAAAGGAAAATTAAGAGCAGAACATTGAGAAATAATTTATTTTCAGCAGTTGATTAAGCCCTGGTCCAATGGATATCATTCTAATTTGCCTGTCTCAGTCTGTTCCAGCTGCTGTAACAAAGTATCACATACTGGGTTGCTTATTTATTCCTCACAGTTTGGAGATTGGAAGTCTGAAATCAGGGTGCCAACATGGTCAAGTGACAGCCCCCTTCCAGGTTGCACACTTCTCGTTGCATCCGCTTGTAGGGTAGGGGTGAGCTAGCTCTCTGGAGTCTCATTTATAAAGGCACTACTAATCCTGTTAATGAGCACTCCACACTTTTGAGTGGAGTCTCTAGGTCCATCATGTCTCTACAAATGACCCAATTCTGTTCCTTTTTATGGCCAAGTAATATTCCACTGTGTATATGTACCACATCTTCTTTATCCATTCGTCTGTCGATGGGCATTTAGGTTGCTTCCATGACCTGGCTATTGTAAACAGTGCTGCAATGAACATTGGGGTGCATGTGTCTTTTTGAATTATGGTTTTCTTAGGGTATATGCCCAGTAGTGGGATTGCTGGGTTGTATAGTAGTCTACTTTTAGTTTTTTTAAGGAACCTCCATACTGTTCTCCACAGTGGCTGTATCAATTTACATTCCCACCGACAGTGCAAGAGGGCTCCCTTTTCTCCACACCCTCTCCAGCATTTACTGTTCGTAGATTTTTTGATGATGGCCATTCTCACCGGTGTGAGATGATACCTCATTGTAGTTTTGATTTGTATTTCTCTAATAATTAGTGCTGTTGAGCATCTTTTCATGTGTTTGTTGGCCATCTGTATGTCTTCTTTGGTGAGCTGTCTATTTAGGTCTTCCACCCATTTTTGTGGGTTGTTTGTTTTTTTGGTATTGAGCTGCATGAGCTGTTTGTATATTTTATAGATTAATCCTTTGTCAGTTGCTTCATGTGCAAATATTTTCTCCCATTCTGAGAGTTGTCTTTTCATTTTGTTTATGGTTTCCTTTGCTGTGCAAAAGCTTTTAAGTTTAACTAGGTCCCATTTGTTAATTTTTGTTTTTATTTTCACTACTCTAAGAGGTGGGTCAGAAAAGATCCAGCTGCGATTTATGTCAAAGTGTGTTCTGCCTATGTTTTCCTCCAAGAGTTTTATAGTATCTGGCCTTACATTCAAGAGGCCTGGACCACTTCTGATGTGCTGCCCCAGTAAGTGCTAGTAATGGCTGCTCCTACTCTGCTCAGGTGCCGTTCCAGGTCTGAACCCCCTTTGTCCTCACAGCTGAGCTCTCCCCTCAGCTGTGGCAGCCCTTATTCTAGTGTGGAGCTGCATCATGAAACAAGTGGGGCCAGAGCAGGCCCTCAGCTCAGGCTGGGATGCATACTGGAGTAGTTGTGGGATATAGGCCAGCATCCTGTGCAGTTTCAATTCGCCCACTCTGCCCTGTTTTGGGAGTAAGCAAGCATGTGTGTGTTTCTCATAAGCAGAGTCCAGGCTTCCCACAGAACCTCGTGTTAGTTCCACTGGCCCTACAACCAGACAATGGTCCGGGACCCCAGGGCTGGGTTGCCCAATATACGGCTTGAACGGCTCACTCCCCAGGGAGGATCTCCACCCATGTAATCCCCCTCCTCTTCTGAGTCCCTTCCCAGGGCCACAGGTCCTAATCTGATTGCTTCTCTTTCCTTCCTACCCAATTCTGTATGGATCTCTTAGCCTTGGTTATACGTATAGAAGTCTTTCTGCTAATCTCCAGTTAGTCAGTGAGAATTGTTCTACATGTAGATGTATTTTTGATGTGTTCATGGGGGAAGTGAGTTCTGCGTCCTCCTATTCCACCATCTTGATCTCCTCCTCCCAAGCATGGTCTTTTTTGAGAGAAGTTTGACTGTCTATGAAAACATATGTGTGTAGTCAGCAGTTCTAATAGGTTGCTAACCTATAGGAAATTCATATTCATGCAAAAATATGCACATAAAAGGATGATAATTGAAGCACTGTTTTTAAGCCCACCAAATGGAAAGTCCATAAGTTTCTATCAGTAGGGTAATGCTTAAATGAATAGTGATTTATGTATATCGTAAAATGTTATTCAGTCATTAAAAAGAATGAGCTACGTCTTCATGAACTGATCTGGAAAAATACCAATTATATATTGTTAAATGAAAGTGGTAAGACGCAGAGCAGCCCATATAACACGGTTTCCTTTATGTTAAAAATCATACATTTGCATATGTGTCCATACATTAGGGAAATGACTTGAAAAAAAGATGTTAAATGAGGTATTTAAACTGTTAAAATTGATTGCCTCTGGGAAGGAGAGTGAGATAGGAAGGAGGGTATGTATAGGGCGGAGAAATAAAATGAGACTTGGATTTCTTACTCTTTATGTTTTTGATTTGTTTGAAATTTCCACAAATGAGAATGTGTTACTCTGGTAATTGTTAAAAATAGAAAAAGTTAGTCAAAATCTTCAGTTCTCTCCACTCTATTTCCATTTCTGTCTATGGCTTTTTAACCACGGCCTACCCCATACTTCCAAAACCAGGAGCATAAAAGCTGCCCTCTGTCTCAACTGCTCTTGCCTACCAGGATCCATCTTGGGTTTTTCATCCTCAATTTCAGACATTTTGGTTTCGGCTCTCTGTGAAGACTCCTCCTCCTGGAATTTGGGACTCAGTTTCCGTCTCAGTCTTAGGGTTTTTGCTGAGAGAGAACAGTTTTTCACTGAAGTGCCTGTGCTTATACTTTCTATACAATATAATAGAACAGTGATCTTTTAAAATTGACCCATCACTTTCATAGAATCTTTTTATATAGAGAGAAACCAAGTCTGAGAGAGCTTGACAGGCAAATTCACATAGCCTTATATGACCTGTGTGATCTTGGAGCCTGTTTTCTTGTCTGTGAAATGAATAATTTCTAATTTATGATGCACATGATCTTTTTCAACTTTACCATGGTACTTAAGTGAAGATAAAATCTGCTTTAAATGACAGATATATCCTGGATATATGTAGGTATGTTTTGCTGTTTAATTTGTGCCATATGTTATTAATCACATACCAGTCGTAGTCACAGTTTGTGATAGATTATGGCAAAGCAGAGTCTCAGCTAAGCCAGCCTCTGAGGTCTTGAGATAGAATTTAGTATTTTTCTAGACAAAGCATGAAAACACACACACACACACAAAGTGGTTTAAGAGACCAAACCAAAGTGTTTTGCATTTGATTGTATTTTAAAATACTTTCATATTAACATTTCATGATTCTTTAATATGTAATCATGAAGACACATTTGCACATAAAAGACCAATAAAATTAGTAAAATCTGAATTATGTAGACTGAATATCACTTTTATCTTAGTTTAGACATTAGAATGTGTTTCTTAAGGTTTTTGGAGAGCAAAATCAATGATAGTATTCTCAAATGACAAACTACACATTAGCTGAGTGAACATCTTAAATACAGAACATTGACAAGCAACATGTTTGAGAAAGAAGGAAGGGATATACGCCAAGAAAAGATACAAGCTAGTTAGTGCAGCGAATACTATAGGCAATAGGCCTGTAAGGATGTATTTTTTTCCATTGGCATTATTATAATTGCCCTTAAAATACTTAATTTCTACTAGATCATGAGATTTTTTTCAAGACAGAGACCTCAATTTATCGCGTTTAAACTCCCAGCTCCTACCATGGCACTTGACAATGACAATCCAATTTTGGTTGAACTGGAAGTCTTTTAATGGGTCATATCAAACTAAATATGCTGTGACTTCACCAGTTAGGGGAAGAAGCCATAAAATACAGTGTATTTTTATTTCTGTCAGATGTATGTGTGTGTGTGTGTGTGTGTGTGTGTGTGTGTGTGTTGATAGGGGAGAATGGGACAATAATTCTCAAATTTATTTAGAAAAATAAGAACAAAATACCTAGAGATTTTTAAGAATAAGGAGGGAGTTCTTGTACTTTCAGAATTGAAAGCCAAGAAAGAGGCCTAATATATAATATGCATGCTGCATCAAATTAGTGGCAGAAGATGAAATGGTTGGTGCTGAAATATTTAGTAATATGTTTTACAAGCTATACAAAACAAGCTCCAGAAGAATTAAATTGTTAAGTATAAAGCATTAATTTAAAGCAACTTTGTAAACACCTACATGATCCTGGACTATCAAAGGGCTTTTTAACATGACATCTAAAGGAGAAACCATAACTAAAAGAGAGAAAAATTTGACTCCTTAAAAGAATTCTCTTTAGCAGAAATAAACTTAAACATAGAAAAGGCAAGTAGCAAACTGGAAAATCTATTTATATCATAGGATAAATTATTATTCTTAATAAAATATGAGTTATTTTTCATCATTTAAAACAAAAAAAACAAGCAAGCAAACAAACATATAACCACTCAGTAGATATCAGGCAAAGGAAATGAACAATAAAGTCATAAATGAAGAAATAAAAGTGGCTAATAAATATTAAAAACTGTATCTTTTTACTGTTGACTGTTAAAGATGAAAGAAAACCACATATCAAATGCTTTATTTTCGTATTTATATTTTTTTATCATTTAGAAAGTATTAAGGTATTTACAGAAATGTTTCAATATAAAAGATAAAACATGAAAGCTGAAAAAATTTGACAAACGCATAAGTAATTCAGAAACAGCAACACAACAAACAGGAATATAAGACAAAGAGATAAGGTTACTATGCAATTATATAATTTCTAAGATATAAGTCATCAAAATGACTATGTATTTCAGTGTTCGGAGAAAAATTAAAAAATAGAGTAAGCTTACAAAAGTCATATTGCCCATAATTTAAAGTAGTAGACTGCTATTCTATTGCTGGGAATATGTATGGTAACATTGGTCCTTAAAAGTAAATTTGGTAAATAAAAATAAATTCTAGAAACTCTGAGTTCATCTGTAATCTTCTCTATGAAAGGTATTCATAAACTAAGATATTAATTTCTTGGCTTTTTAAGATGAGGTGCATCTTCAACTCATATGCCTGCATTTCTGAATGCAATACTATGTGCACACTTGGTACTCAAAAACTATTTTTGATGGTGATTAGCTTAAGGCTCAAAACTTGTATTCTTCCACTTACAAACCTGAATTAGTTTCACGATGTTGATTGCACTAGTTGTGACACCATTTCTACTGTAGTAATGAAACTTTTAATTGATGTTTTAATATTTATTATATGATGTCTACATTTGGACAAATACCACAAGAAATTGCTTCTTAAAAAGAAGTACAAAAAAAAGAAAGTACAGTAAAGTTAAATGTGTAGTTTTCATAACTGTGGAATGATGATTAATCTTCGCAATGTGGAATTCAGTTCCACCGTTCCAATCATAGCTGGTGTTACTCCTCTTGTCTGTCTCCTCCTCATGATCCAGAGGTTTAGTGTCTTTAGTTGTATCTGAATCTTTCCATCACCCTCCTCCTCTTTAAAGAATGAATCAGTTTTAAAGTGTAGATCACAGAACAGAGATCTGGCAGGGACTCTATGGTGAGTCATTCATTTAGGACGTCCCTTAATGATTATCTATTAGGAATGCTGGCAGTTACTTGGTCCATGAAATCACAGGGCTTTGTAGGCCCTGAATTACCAGCTTGGCTATCTACATTTTTTTCACCTCGTACTATTTATATCATTATGAGCCTTTATTACTTTATGTTAATCTTTTTAGTCCGGGCAGCAGCCGTGGTGTACATAAGAACTCCCAGTTTGCTTCAAAACTGGATGGGTTTCCAGAGCCATAAATAGAAGAGTCACCACTATAGGCAACATTCAAAATTATACTAATGTCTGAGCGATATACAGGGTCTCTAATTTCCCCAAACTTACCTTTAAAATATTTGCTTTTTTGATATCTAGCCATTTGCTCAAGTATATGGCCCCTCTTTTTTAAATGTTTTGCTCTATTGCTTTTCTATAGATGGCAGAAGCTGACCTCTGAACGCTTCCTTTAATTCCATAAATGGCAGCACATGTGCCACCATGTGCTGGTAAACTGGCTATCTGACTGGGAAAAAAAAAAAAAAAAAGCCTGATTTGTAGTGTTTGCTGATTTCTGTGGTGTAAATATTTCCACCATGGCCAGTTTCAGCCACCAAAGTTTTATCAATCAGTTCACAAGTTCCTTAATATTTAATAATTGGCTTTCTATGAGCAAGAACTCACTGGCTCAAACACATCACTCTGTGTGTGTGTGTGTGCATGCACGTGTATGTGTGTGTATGTGTGTGTGTGTGTGTGTTTGTATGTGTGTGTGAAATGGCAGTCCTTTTGGAGAGAGTGTTGAATCTGCTTAATATTCTGTGAGCTAAAAAGAAAAGATAAAGGTAGATCAAAACCATCTAGGGATTTGCTGCAAATTTACTTGCAGACTGTTAAAATTCATTCCTACTAATCACCCACATCTTTTAAGAAAATTTTGAAAGCTTTCCCAAGAGTCCTTAGCTTTTAAAATGCCATTTGCATTCTTTTGGTCCCTGTTAATACCTATCCATTTAAATGTTTCACAGGCCGCTCCTCCTCCCTGCATTGGCAGGCAGCTTGCTTCCTCTAAGAGCGTCTGTAGAGTGTATTGTATTGGTGCAGGATCAGCTTGAATGGTGGGTGACTTCAGGTGAATATCTTTCATAGCTCCTACCGCAAATGAGCTGGGAGAAGAGGGGATGGAACTTTTTTTTTTCCTTGCTGTTTGTGGGTTGTTCTGTGCCTGGATAATAGAGTTTAGTGTAATGGATAGGAAGCCAAGCCATCAACTATTATTAGACACCTATGAACTCAGAAATGCTGAGGGTAGGGTACATAAGGATGGGTACAAAGAGACATTTGTACCCAAGACATTTCTTGCACTCAAGAAAATTATAATAATATTATTGTAAGACAGATGCATGTATCTCTGGGTGTAACTGATGGTTGAGGTTTCCAGTGTTAGGACTTAATGTTTGAATTTGGTAGAAATAAGTTTAGAGCAAATGTTGACTGGTGTTTATTCTTAACTGCCATGGACCAAATAGAGGCATTTTAAATTTATATATCAGTGATAGGGACAGAGTAGACACTAGTAAACACTTTCATTTATTAACATCTGTCACTTTTCAATAACAGCCAATAATAGTGGCTAACAATGAGTAGTTACTATGTTAGGCATTCTGCTAAACACTCTATACTACTTTATATAATTCTCATAATCCAATGAAAGAAGTATATTAGTGCTGTTTTATAATTAGGAAAATTGGGGCTTAGAGAAGTTGAGGAATGGATTTAACTTAAAATTATTTTTATTTGTTTTCAAACCTATTTGTCAATTTATAAATGTATGTGTGATTAATTTACATATTATGGAAATAAAGTGAAAATTTAACAGTATTTAACAGATATGTGTACTAAGTTTGGAGTGGCATGGTTTAAAGTGCCTGCCAAATTTTGGGTGTGTGAGGGGTTCCCTCACTGGCTGTGTAGTTTGAGGGCACTTCTTGGTGGCCAGGCCAGCAGCATGTGACATTACTGTCATTGTCCACAAAGTCCTTTCCAGTTGCTATGTGCACCCTTCAAATATTCTGGGATTATGTCTTATGGATTCCTGAGTTTCTATCTCAAGTGAAATCATGACTGAAAAATGCAGTGTGATCTAGGAGGCCCAAGATAAAGAAAAAAAAAAAAGCTCACACCAATGGAGTAAAAAATCTAATCTCAGATGCATTAAAAAATGTAAATTAATAAGCATTATTAGCTTCATGCTCCACCTTGGTGTGCAGCACTTTGTACGTAAGAATTCCTAATGGTTTCATGCCTTTATGTCTACTACACATATATTGGACATTTTTAGAGGCTTTGTTTCTGTTCTTGAATAAACACTTTTAATGTTCATATATTTACATAAACTGTTTTTTTTTACAGTTAATATTGATGTGATATGAAAAAAAATGGGGCATAACTGGCTTTTTTAAAACCTACCAGACTATATCTCCTTTTTTTTCTTATGCAAAATTTCAGTTTGAGTTAAGTGTTTTTGAATTACTTGCCACTTTCCAGGAACCTAACCAACATGTAAGTTAAGAGATGTTAATATATATGTCAATGAGTTGTTTTTTAAAAATCGTAGCCCTGAATAAAAGAGAAAGCAGACACTAACTAGGGATTACTGCTCAGAATCTGGAGAACCCAGGACAAAAAGTAAAATATAATTAGATAATTTTATTATCCTTTAGAAGCAAGTGTTCTAATTTTTTTTAAGTTTTTTTACATTTTCTCAAATAGTACGTTCTCATAAGAATTTATCACAACTGACCTTATCAAAAGAATATTGAACAACATAATATTTTCATCTACAGCTTTATAACAAATATATAGGTAGTCTTCATATGACTTTTTTTTAATTTATGTCCACCCTCAGTAACAATCGAGGACATAAATAAATTAAGGTAATTCTGTTGGAATTAGGTTGAGCTAATGAGGCTCAGAGATATAGGAAATAATGTATGAAATTAGCAAACAATACAAGGAAGCATGGGAAGCATGTAATCACACATTTTCCTAAAAGGTATAGACTCTAGACTGGTCAGAGAAAGAATATAGTAGGTGTTGGTGTAGTGAATAAGTCTTAGGGTAAAAATAAGGCTGAGGGGCTTCCCTGGTGGCGCAGTGGTTGAGAGTCTGCCTGCCGATGCAGGGGACACAGGTTCGTGCCCCGGTCTGGGAAGATCCCACATACCGCGGAGCGGCTGGGCCCGTGAGCCATGGCCGCTGAGCCTGCGCGTCCGGAGCCTGTGCTCCACAACAGGAGAGGCCACACCAGTGAGAGGCCCGCATACCGCAAAAAATAAATAAATAAATAAGGCTGATACTCAACCTAGACTCTGAAGACAAAGAATCAATGAGTGGATATTGGTAGATAGAAAACCAAGAATATGTAAGCTGAGAGAGAGTTAAGAGTGTCATGCTATCAGGATGAAGGGTAAAGAATGATGAACTTTATCTGATTGAAACATACCATTTGTATTGAAAAATACTGGAAGACACAGTTTCTAGAGCGTAAGGTCCATTAAGGCACAGTTTGTGTCTGGCTTGTTTCCCGATACTAGGACGGTGCCTGTGCCTGACATATAGCAGGAGTTTTATGTGTATTTTTGCCTGATTTTTGATACCTGAGATAAGGTTCTACATGTAAAGTGGGTCCACATAAGTAATTTTAGCACCAGTGCAGTAAAAATTTTATTACAGCAAGAATCAAATGTCTTGAGTTCAAATTTTGACTCTGCTGTATACTTGCCAGTTGTATAACCTTGCCTAATTTATTAACACTCTGAACTTTACTTCTTAATCTGTAAAATGTGGATAACAATGTTAGTATGTCAGACCCATTGTGAAGATGAGAAAAGGTAGTATGTATGAGGAGGAAGTTTGTAAGCTGTTTTGTGTTCTCTCATTTACGATGCTATTAATTAAAAAGGAGAATCCTTCATCTCTAGTTATACTGCGTGTGCTTCATGTGTATGGCTGAGATTGTTATGTGTTGATTCTTAGTCTCTTCCTTCTAGGCACACAGCTACATGTCCCAGTCTCCTTTTAGTTATATGGGGCCAATATAACTGAGTTTCAGCCAATAGAGTGTGGTTGAAGTTAATGTATACTCAGGAGATGCTCTGAGATAAAGACTGAGCTCTGCTTTAGCCTGACTAGGCAGGTGCCTAGGAGAATTAGCAATAGAAGCTACAATTAGGGAAATAAAACAACTTGGTCATATAAGGGTGGTCCTTTTTGTCCAGCTACAGGGGCTGGATTGGGCTAAAAGCTAGAAATTGTGCCTCCAGGAGAGACAAATAGCCCTTTCTCACATTTTTAATTTTTTAATCTGATATCTATCCATCATCACAAGGAATCAATAAAAACATAGACCTCTCCTCATGTCAGGCTTCCAACATGTGAGGTGGGCACCAGCAATTTATTATAAATCCTCTCACATGTTCTGGATATCTTTCCACAGGACATATTTTTGTTTTTTCTTTGCTTAATGTTGTAATTTATTTTGTTTTGATAGAACTTTAGGTAATTTCAAACTTAAATTCAAGCTTTGGCTAATAATAGGGAGAGAGTTCTAGACAAAATATTTATATATCAGCATAGGAAGATGCATTAAATTCATGCTTGTCTTCTTTATTCATGCTACTGTGCACTAGGTCTGAAGAACAAAGTTGAGAAGGTAAGCAAAGAGGAATTTTGTTGATCATTAGAAAAGTATTCAATTAATATCTACTTGAAAGTTTTCATTAGGAGGACTTCAGGGAATCCTGATCTTGTAGGGGAAGCAGACATGCAAACAATTTAAATGCAGCATAAAAAATGATAAAGTAAAGAATTTGAAAGTTCTGAGAAATGGTAAACAGTGAATTCTGGTTGGGGAGTTGAGGAAAACTTCATGGAGGAGAAGACATGAAAATACTGATAATGATGGTGGTGATGACGATGGTTACGCAGGTTTCCACATGTGAGCCAACAACACACCTACAAATAGGTACTATTATTATCTGAAACTGATTCAGAGAAGAGAACGAGCTTAGCAATACTCATAAAGCTAAGAAAAACTGAAATTGCGGTTTACACTCACATGTATCTCTTTCCAAATGTTACAATCTAATTCTAAAAATAAGATAACATATTTGAAGATATGGGTAACAACACCAGACAGTACGTAAGAGCAAATGAACCATGAGAAGAGAGAAGACTTAAAGGAAACAAACCTCCTATTGTGGAGGATAGGCCAGGCTTCCCAGAGGGGCAGCAAAGAACTGCACATACTGTTCTTTTATGCAGTCAGAATCTCATGTTGTGTGAGCTTTCCACAATTTGTATGGCCAATCTGAAGCTCTCAGTGAATGCTCTCACCCATTTTACAAGGGGGAAGGAGGGTTTTATATATAAATACATTATCTGCCACGTTTGGCCAAATATTTCCTCTGGCTTATGTGAAGACAAAATCCATCTCTATTAAGAACAAGTTATATCTGTGCTATGATTTCTGTCATCTTATTCCCTATTCACTAACACAAGCCTTTTCTCATGAAAGATCAGCTCATTATTAAATTGTTTCCAGTCCGAGGTGCTATATGTGCACACTCTCTGGAACGAATCAATTTATTTCAGGAGTGAGAATGTGGAAACCAAAGGTCACAGACACTTGGCTTCATTTATTTTCTGGACTGAAAATCTGTTAATTACCTATCCTATATTCAAGCAACTTCAGGGAAAAATGCTTTACACTTTTAGATTTTTAAAATGTGTTTTAGTAGATTATCTCAATTTCTGCTGAAGGAACAACATGTGTTTTGGAGTTGTAATTATGTATAATTTTGTCAGTTTCCATGTTTTATGCTGCATTGTGCCCTAAACATCTAATACAAGTGTAATATGAATGATTAATTAATTTTCTTAAACTAGCACATCACCTATCTCTTTGCAGTGACAGTAGATGGACATTTATTGGGGATTTTAACAGGGGTTGAAAGCTGTAGCTGGAGGGCCTAATCAGGCTTCACTGTCTGATTTTTATAAAGCTTCCAAAGTGTCATTGGAACATAGCCATGCTCATTCCATCACATATTTTCTATGGCCGCTTTGACACTATAATGGCAGATTTGTGTAGACCATATGGCCCACGAAGCTTAAAATATCTACTATCTGGTCCTCTATAACAAAAGTTTGCCGAGCCCTAGATTATAAATAACATCATTGTTCAGGAAATGTTATATTTTAATCTTTCTTTGCCTGTTCTCAAACCCAGGCAGGACTTGAGGCTTTCATAAGCAGAATTGATAAAACTCTGACACTTGGTGCTGGATAGTGAGAAGAGGACAGCCTCTGAAGACAAAAAGGCTTGGCTTGAGTCTTGATTTAGCCATTTTCTACCTGTGCTACCTTAGGCAAGTCATTCATCCTTGCTAAGCCTCAGTTTTCTTATTGGTGATACATATATAATCTCTATCTCATATGTGTGTATTGAAAATAACATAAAGTCAATACATACTATTATGGTTACAACTATGAAAATAGCTTACTTTAGAGTCACCTGCATTCAGATTCATGATTTTCAGTCATGGTTTGTGACACCCTAAGAAATTTCAGTCATCTCAAGATTGGCTGTGTAGTTTTCTCTGTTGAATAAGTATAATTCAATTTAATAGTATCCTATGTTATTATTGGAGGAATTAAAGGATGTATTTCCAATTCAAACTAATAACTCATTAAAAAAATTTATTGAAAAGAATTTAAATGTTTGGAAACCATTATGTTAGATCCTGGGCATATAAAGATAAGTAAGACCTTGATTTTAGGAAGTTATAAACTGGGAGGCAGAACATAATTTCTAAGTTTGAACATAGACAAATGATTAAAATACAAGGAGTTGCATCGTGTTACAAGAAAGGTTCTAACAAAATTCTTGGATTGGGATGAACTCAGAATATGAAACAAATCAGATATACTTTGGAGAATCAGAGAAAAATTTTATAGAAGTGGAGAAATTTGGGATGGGCCAAGAGGAGAAGAGAAGGCAGAACATTCCATGGAAAGGGGATACTAGGAACAAATACAGAGAAGTAAACAAGCACGGGGGTGTCCTGGTAATAGTGAGTACTGTTTTGACTGGGACATATGTATGTGAATAATAGTGAGAGAGAATGCTGGAAAAGAACACTGGGACCAATGTACTTGGGAGCCATAAGGCTAGCAAACATTGTGATTGTCCAGGTGAGTTATGTCCTCTACGTTGTGTGAAGACATTGTAAATGAAAAGAAGGAACCTTTTTAAGATTTAATACAGCTTTTTTTTTTTTTTAGTATTTAAAGGTATTCATACATTGTCTCATCTAGTGCTTACAGCCTACCTGTGGAAGGTATTATCTCCAATGAACAGATGTGGAAAGGGAGGCTTACAGAGGCTGAAGACAGGTAGTGAGGGGAAGCACAGGGGGATTTGGGCTCTAAGTCCAGCGTTCCTGTATTACATTGCATTTGCTGTTTGGAAGAGGAAAGTGGAAAGAGGGAAAATTCAAAGGTAATTCTGTGGTTTCTGATCTGAGTGGGAGTTGAGTTATAAAGAGGAACTGGCTTAGGAGGGGAAGAAGATAAGTTTGATATGGGTCCTGTGTCATATAAAGGGATGATGAGTGATCCAGTGCATGTGTTCAGAAGAGAGTTGAAAACATAGTTCGGGGGCTCAGATGACATATGCCAAAGGCTTTCTCCTGACCTACAAGTCTAGTAAGCTTCCTTTGTGTCCTCATGCTGCCCTTTCTTCTCCCATATCCTTCTGGGCTGTTTCAATTGTCTTGTTTCTTCTCTTACTGACTGGAAGGCCACAGAACTTTAGAAGGAAGGGAGAGAAATAGGAGGACAGAATGCCAATATGCACATTCTAGGCCCATGTGCTTCCATCTTCATCCACCCTTTGGATGGATTTGGGGGTGGATGTCTTGGATTTTATGCCAACCTGTCTGTACTTTTCTTGGGCAGCTTTGGACATGGGATTGATTGGTAGGAGCCAAGTCCCAAATCCTGCTTTCTTGATTCTACCTGAGGTCTGTTATCTTTTTGGTTTCAAGACACACCAGAAGGACCTGGGGGTGCCTGTGGGAATAACTGGGGAATTACAATTTAAGCAGTGATAATATATGGTATGTAAACATAGACAATGTTCCTTAAAAAATACAAAATAAAAAAAATGACCACACAATAGAAAGCTTCCTGAGGTATTGTACAGCCTAAGGAGGGACAACTAATAGCCTGGGAGTCTGAATATTTCACTGATCAAATCTTCTTGGACGAAGTTCTTACTCCATTGAGTAGAACATGATCAGACTATCAATTGAGAGATCTAGGTTTTAGACATAGCTCTAAGGAAATTAGATGAGTGATTATTAATTAGTACATTAATTTGTAAAATAAGGATGATATATAGCCAAATTCCCTGAGTTGCCAAAAAAAAAGCAAATGTTATAATAAAGACTGAAATATACACTGAAGAATTTCTATGAAGAAGGAGCTCTTCCCTTTGTTTCTGCATTCTTCTACTATCCTAATCTCCTTTGTTTCTCTCTCCTTTTTCTGGTCTCTCATACCTATGCCAGTTCTTCTAATCATAAGCCAGGGGTGAACTTAGCAAAATGTGTCCTTCCATCTTCCTGCATCTCAGTTGCCTGAAAGTGTCAGGAATGATATAACAACAACTTGCTTTTGAACCTGTGCATTTCTTTAAAGATAAGGCAAAATCCTAATAAAATCCCACGGCATTGACATTGGAGAAAATTACTATAATTATGCAAATTAAAATAAGTCAACAAGTTTCAGAACACAATGCACGATAAGTAATGTTTTTAAAAATAACAGTCACTGAGCCTGGTCATTTGCACTTAATAATAGGCTCAGGAGGGAGCCTGGTGTCTGGGGAGAAACAGCTGTGGTAATAGATGTATTATGGCTTTGATAGGTTCTCTCTCGTAGTTTTATTTCTGTATTTGCTTTAGACTATAGAAGGCTCCTAGAGTGCCCTGCTATTGAAATTCCCATCATACCCAGGACTTTAATTAAGTGCGTGGATTTGACAGAACTTGAATTGAGGAGGCCCACCACTATGTTAGTTTATGCCAGGATGATATTATCAGGGCCCTGGCAAGTACATGCTTGGAACTTAATTTATGTCTTGAGCTGTCTCACTGTGAAGTATAAGGAACACATGCCTCCATGTGATTTTATTTTATTTTTTTTAAATTTTAAATTGAGGTGTAATAGACGTATAATATCATATTAGTCTAAGGTGTACAACATAATGAATTGATATTTGTATACATTGCAAAATGATCGCCACAATCAATCTAGTTACCATCCATCACCATAAGAAGTTAACGTTCAGGATTATCACTCTTCTGGCAACTTTCAAGTATACTCTACAATATTAATAACTATAGTCACCATGCTGTATATTATACCCCATGACTTGTTTATTTTATAACTGGAAGTTTGTACCTCTTGACCCCCTTCACCTGTTTCACCCACTCGCCAACTCCTCTCATCTGTTCTCTGTATCTGTGATTTTGATTTTTTTGTTCATTTATTTTCTTTTTTAGATTCACATATGAGTGAAATCATGTGGTATTTGTCTTTCTGTCTGACTTATTTAGCTTAGGACCTCAAGGTCTGTCCATGTTGTTGCAAATGGCAAGATTTATATGGCTGATTTGTATTCCTGTGTGTGTGTGTGTGTGTGTGTGTGTGTGTGTGTGTGTATAAAACACCATATCTTTATCCATCCATCTATTGATGGACAATTAGGTTGCTTCCATATCTTGGCTATTATAAGTAATGCTACAGTGAACAGGGGGGTACATATATCTTTTCAAATTAGTTTTTGTTTTCTTTGGATAAATACCCAGAAATAGAATTGCTGGATAGTATGGTAGTTCTATTCTTAATTTTTTGAGGAATCTTCATACTGTTTTCTATAGTGGTTGTGAAAATTTACATTCCCACCAACAGTGCATGAGGATCTTATTTTCTCCATATCCTCGCCAACACTTGTTGTTTCTAGTATTTTTGATAATAGCCATTCTAACAGGTGTGAAGTGATATCTCATTGTGATTTTGATTTGCATTTCCCTAATTATTATGAATTTGAACATCTTTTCATGTGCTTTTTCACTGTCTGTATGTCTTCTTTGGAAAAAAACGTCTATTCATATCCTCTGCCCATTTTTTAAATTGGATTGTTTGGCTTTTTGCTCCTGAATTTTATGAGTTCTTCATATATTTTGGATATTAACCCCTTACTGGACATATGATTTGAAAATATTTTCTCCCATTCAGTATGTTATCTTCATTTTGTGGATGATTTCTTTTGCTGTGCAGAAGCTTTTTAGTTTGATGTAGTCCTACTTATTTATTTTTGGTTTTGTTGCCTTTGCTTTTAGAGTCAGATCCAAAAATTCATCAACACCAATGTCAGAGCTGGTCACCTATGTTTTTTTCCAGTGGTTTTATGGATTTAGGTCTTACATTCAAGTCTGATGCATTTGAGTTAATTTTTCTATGTAGTCGTAATTTCATTATTTTGCATGTCAGTCTGCTTTTCCCAACGTCATTTATTGAAGAGACCATCCTTTCCCCATTATATATTCTTGCCTACTTTGTCATAAATTAATTGACCATATATGTGTGGGTTTATTTCTGGGTTCTATATTCTGTTTTTCTGCCAATACCATACTGTTTTTGTTACCATACCTTTGTAATATAGTTTGAAATCAGAGCATGTAAAGCCTACAGATTTGTTCTTCTTTCTCAAGATTGCTTTGGCCACTTGGGGTCTTTTGTGGCTCCACACAAATTTTAGAATCATTCTATTTCATTGATAAATGACATTGGAATTTTGATAGGGATTGCATTGACTCTATACATTGCTTTGGATAATATAAACTTTTAACAATATTAATTATTCTAATCTATGAGCATGGAATATCTTTTCATTTCATTGTGTCTTCAGTTTCTTTCATCAATGACTTACAGTTTTCAGTGTACAGGTCTTTCACCTCCTTGATTAAACTTATTCCTAGGTATTCTTTTTGATGCAACTGTAAATGGGATTGTTTTCTTAATTCCTCTCTCTAATAGTTTGTTATCAGTTACAGAAACACATCCAATTTTTGTATATTGATTTTGTACCCTGCCACTGTACTGATTTTTTTTTCTAGTTCTAACAGTTTTGGTGGAGTCTATAGGGTTTTCTATATATAATATGTCATCTGGATTTTTGTTTCTTGTGAGGTTTTTGAATGCTGATTCAATCTCCTTAGTAGTAATCAGTCTATTTAGATTTTCTATTTCTTCCTGATTCAGTCTTGGAAGATTATATGATTCTAAGAATTTATCATTTCTTCTAGGTTGTCCAACATGTTAGGGTATAATTGTTCATAGTAATCTCTTATGATCATTTGTATTTCTGTGGTATCAGCTGTAAATAACTTCTTTTTCATTTCTGATTTTATTTGAGTCCTCTTGCTTTTTTTCTTGGTTAATCTAGCTAAGATTTTGTCAGTTTTATTATTTCAAAGAACCAGCTTCTAGTTTCTTTAATCTTTCTATTGTCTTTTTAGTCTCTATTTCATTTATTTCTGCTCTGATCTTTATTATTTCCTTCCTTCTACTAATTCTGGGCTTTATTTGTTCTTCTTTTTCTAGTTCCTTTATGTGTAAAGTTAGATATTTTTATTTGAGATTTTTCTTGTTTCTTGAGGTAGACCTGTATTGCTGTGAACTTCCCTCTTAGAACCGCTTTTGCTGTATCTCATAGATTTTGGTAGGTTGTATTTCCATTTTCATTTGTCTCTAGTTTTTTTGTTCTGTTTTTAATTTCTCTTTTAATTTCTTCACCAGCCCAATAGTTGCTCCAGAGCATATTGTTTAATCTCCACATATTTATAATTTTTTTTTTTTAGTTTTCTTCTTATAATTAATGTCTAGCTTTATACTATTGTGGTTGGAAAAGATGCTTGATATGACTTCAGGCTTCTTAAATTTATTGAGACGTGTTTTGAGACTAACATGTGTTCTATTCTAGAGACTATTACATGTCTGCTCAAGAAGAATGTGTATTCAGCTGCTTTTGGATGGAATGTTCTATATATACCTATTAAATCTATCTTACCTAAGGTGTTGTTTAAGGCCAATGTTTCCTTATTGATTTTCTGTCTGGAAGAGCTATCCATTGATGTAAGTGGGGTATTAAAGTTCCCTATGATTGTTGTATTGCTGTCAATTTCTTCCTTCAGGTCTGCTAATATTTGCTTTATATATTTTAGTGCTTCTATGTTGGGTATATAAATATTTATGTTATATCTTCCTGTTGGGTTGACCATTTTATTGTTATGTAATGCCCCTCTTTGTCTTTTATTACAATCTTTGTTTTAAAGTCTATTTTGTCTGACATGAGTATAGCTGTATCAGCTTTCTTTTTGTTCCCATTAGTATGGAACACCTTTTTTCATCCCTTCACTTTCAGTCTCTGTGCCCTTATATCTGAAGTGAGTCTCCTGTAAGCAACATATAGATGAGCCTTGTTTTTTTTTATTCAATTAGCCACTCTGTGTCTTTACTGGAGCATTTTCTCCATTTACATTTAACATAATTATTGATAGGTATGCAGTAATGCCATTTTGTTAATTGTTTTCTGGCTGCTTTTGTAGTTTCACTACATTCCTTTCTTCTTCTCTTGCTCATTTCCCTTGTAGTCTGTCTTATGTTTTAATTTCCTTTCTATCTTTGGTGTATCTACTATAGGTTTTTGCTTTGTGGTTACCATGAGGTTTACATATAACATCCTATGTTTATAAGAGTGTATTTTAAGTTGATAGCAACTTAAATGTGAGCTCATTCCAAAAATCTACATTTTTACCCTGCTGCCCATGTTTTATGTTTTTGATGTCACATCTTACATATTTTTATTTTATGTATCACTAACTTAATTATTATACTTTTAGTTAGTTTTACTACTTTCGTCTCTTAACCTTCATACTAGCCTTATAAGTGATTAATCCACTACACTTACTATATTTGCCTTTATCAGTGAGATTTTTACTTTTGTATGTTTTCCTGTTATTGATTAGTGCCATTTCTTTTCAGCTTAAAGAAGTCCCTTGATTATTTCTTGACTGGTTTAATGGTAATAAACTCCTTTACCTTTTGCTTGTCTAGAAAACTCTTTACCTCTCCTTCAATCCTGAATGATAACCTTGCCAGGTTGGATTCTTTTTCCCTCTCTGTACTTTGACTGTATCATGCCACAGCCTTCTGTCCTGCAAAGTTTCTGACGAAAAATCTGCTCATAGTCTCATAGGGGTTCCTTTATACATAATAAGTTATTTTTTTCTTGCTGCTTTTAAGATTCTCTCTTTATCTTTCACTTTTGACATTTTAATTATAATGTGTCTTGTTCTGGATCTCTAGGAATTCATCTTATTTGGAACTCTCTGGACTTCTTGGACCTGGATGTCTGTTTCCTTTCCCAGATTAAGGAAGTTTTCAGTCATTATTTTTTCAAATAAGTTTTCTACTTCTTTCTCTCTATTCTCCTGAGACCCCTAGAGTGCAAACGCTATTCTGCTTCATGTCTTTCCATTGTTTCCTCAAGCTATCTTCACTTCTTCAAATTCTTTTTTCTGCTCTGTTTTGGTGCGTTCCATTGCCCTGATTCATTCTTCTGCTTTGTCTAGTCTGCTGTTGACTACCTAGGCCAAGGGTGTGGGGGTAGGCTTGGGGTGGGTGGAACCTGGGAGGCTAGAGCTGCAGTTCTGAGCTATTTTGCTTCTCTGAGGCTTGATGGTGGTCTCTCCCTAGGCCAGGGGTTGGGTGCAGGGTGTGAGGGGCTGGAGTTGCACTTCTGAGTGAGCTCTGCTTCTCCGCGGTAAAATGGCAGTGTCTGCCCTGGTGGAGAGCAGTGCTGGAGCAGGAGCCCAGTGTAGGCTGGGGGCTACACTGGGATGGTCCTGGCAGTCTGGCCAGAGTACCAGGCTGTTTTCAATCTGCTGTCTCCCTGCTGTGACTGGGATTAAGCAAGTCTGTGTGTGTGCTCTTCAAGAGTGGAGTCTTGGTTTCCTGCAGTCTTCTGTTGAGCCCCACTGGTACACAAACCAGCCAAGGAGGCTTATCTTCCTAATGTCAGACCGTAGGGCTGAGGTACCCAATATGGAGCTCAAACCCCTTGCTCCTTAGGAAGAATGCCCAAAACTGTGATATCTTTCTTCTCTTCTGGATCACTCACCAGAGGTATGGGTCCCTGACCAGAGGTGTGGGTCCCAACTAGATTGTTTCTCCTCCCCTCATACCAGTTTCTCTGTGGTTCTTTCTTTATTAACTTTTGTTATATCAGAGCCATTCTGCTAGTCTTCAGGTCATTGTCAGAGAGAGCTGATATGTAGTTGTGGTTTTGACGTGCTCGTGGGAGGAGGTGAGCTTCTTCCTACTGTACCATCTTGATCTGCTTTCTCCCTCTATGACCATTACTTTTACTTCTTTATCAGGTGGATTACTTATCTTTGTTTCATTAAGGCCTTTTTCTGAGGTTTATCTTATTCATTCTTTCAGAAAACATACTCTTTTTCCTCATTTTACTGAACTCTGTGTGTGTCTTTCTATGTATTAGGTGAAACAACTACCTCTCCTTACCTCCCTACCAAACCTTTCATTCAACCTTTCCCTAGCTCTTGGTTGTCTCTTGAACCTTTGTGATTGTCTAAGCAGCCTGACTTATTCTTGATAGGTCCCTGTCTTTGAGGGTGTGACAGGACCTATCAGTGTTCCAAGAGGAGGAATATCATTTAGCACCTAATTTCAGACTGATTGGAAGCTAGATCCTCAGGCACCAGCTTTTAAAGGATGAAAATATATACAGCCCTGTGGGGCTGCAATTGTAAACCCTGCTGGCCTCCAGACCAGGAAATCTAGAGTTTTCCCCTGGGTTACAGTTACAAAAATCAGGGCTCCAGATGAGTGTATAAATTCTTTTCTGGGCAGTATCATTGAGCTGTAGTGAGGCCAAAGGAGTACACAAGGATGGTGTCCTCCATCTATGTTCCCTGAGAGAGCCTCCATAGCTTCTAGATGTGTGAAAAACCTGAAGCTCAGGCTGGAGGTCCAGCATGAGTAAATAAACCTTTTTGGATGTGTTTCAGTCTTTGTCTGTGCAGCAACCTGGGGGTGGTACCCTGCTAAGAACTGACATTCCGATTATTACAATCCTGTGGAGACCAACAACACAAGCCCTCTTGGCCACCAGGGCCAGGCAATAAGGGGCATCTCCTGTGTGGATTGTATATGCCCACCAGCTTTAGTAAGGGAGTGGGAGCCCCACTCACCGGTTTCAACAGGGCAGGCCTTAGTAAGGCAGTGGGAAAGTGCCATGTCTGTGCTAGCAGGGTGGAGGGAGAGTGCAAAGATGGCATCCACCAGCATCTGTGTCTCAGGAGAGAGTCCTAGCTATACCCTGCCCCTCTAGCAGATGCTTTAAAATTAGCAAATGAACCTCCTT